>NW_027175866.1:0-29053 GCF_023055335.1 Clinocottus analis
TACTTTATATACAAAATATTATTTAATGTCCACCTAATAAAAGACAGTACAAACACACACTATAAAAGTATTACAAAAATATACTCATCATAACTACACTGGAGGTAATGGATAAAGAATGATGATGATTAAAACAATCCCCTGTTGCTTCATATTTCAGAAGTTTTCACAGGAATCTGAAAGCCTATGTGAGCATTGCCCAGTGTGATAAACCACTGCATCGGCTTGTTGGTTATGTAGGCTACTTATGTTTTTTTTCCTCTCTCAAGGAAGTGCCTCCTCCCTGCGTGATAACAGCAGGGGGCTCCAGGCACTCTTCCTCACAAAGCCCAAGAGGAATTGACTGGCTGATTCTGAACTCCTAAACCCTTTACACTAGTTGGCGAGTGCTGCGCTCTCAGACTGCTCTCTCTGTCTCCATCCCTGCCTTTTTTTCTGTCCGTCGGTCTGTCTGCGTGTCTGTCCGTCTGTCTCTTTCTCAATCCCACCTTCTTCCTCTGAGTATTGGAGATTCAAAGCACAGGCAGGGAGAGAGGTTTGTCCTCTGGTTAAGTTTCCACTGCTTATGCAACCTGCCACTGGAGAGTAGAAGATTTCAGCCAGTGCCTTTTTTTTTCCTTCACTCTAAAAAATATGCAATAAAAGGAATTTCTGGCCCTCAGATTATTGGACTCTGGTTTTTCATTACGCATTCGGTTTGTCTCTAAAATGTGAAATAAAGAATGGAAACAATGTTAGAATTCTTTAATTGCAAATTTAGTTTCAGTTTTTAGGGACCTATCTTGAATAATAAGTCCTCTGTCCTTCCCCAAAGACATGCCGCTAATGGAAAATGCAATGCAATTCAACGAGCACAGGCTATAACTGTATGCTATTATTGCTGTCTGCCATTTCCTACCGTACAGCAAGTCACCTATTCTGTAGTTTAAAATAATAAACTAGGTTATGAAAAGGCTATGGGAAATCCATTGTTGAGGTTTATTTTAGATAATTACAGGATGCAATGTCAGAAAAAAAACATACACGTGTTATTTTTTTAATAATTCCTACATATTATTTGAAGACTTAAACATGTTAAAGTGCAGCCCAATCTACTGTAACAGCCTCGGCCACAATAGAAAACCAAAGCTGCTTTATCATCATTTTAAAAAGACACAAAGATAAGCAACACCAATTTTGCTAATTGAAGTTGGTTCCATTTTATTAATTTTACATATCTCCTTTTCTGTTGTCCTGGGAGACTTTCAAAAGGGTCCAGTGTGAATGAGAAGCTTTCATTTCTCCCTGCTGGAGCTCCGAGGGAACAAAAGCCTTTTATTAATTAATTTGTGGCCTTGAGCTTGGGGAGTTGACTACAGCGGGCAGAGTTTTCATTCGAGGAAAACTTTAATAAACGTAACCTTTCTGGTGCACTTATGGCAGTCTGTCCTTCCTTGCACTTGGCATGGGAATGATTATATTTTTGTCATTAGTAGCCGCATTGCTGGATACATTTTGCAAGACAGATCAAATCAAATGTCATATATTTGTATTAAATGCAAAACTGATGAAAGAAAAAGGAAAAAAAAAGAATGAAAAGGAGAAATAATAAATTCTGACTTAAAACTGATAAATTGAAGCAACACTGAACATTTTTTGGAAAATATGGGTATAAGCTTTCTTGCTAAGAGTTAGATTAGAGAATTGATACCACTCTCATATATCTTCGTTAAATAGAGTTGTGAAGTAGGGGGAAATATCTCAGGCGTCTCTTGTTCCTAATGTATCGTAAAAGCCCAATTCATTTTTCCCACAGACAGTGATACATGGCTCACAGTTGGAGCACTTGTACAGCTTGGGTGGACGTGAAACTCTCCCAGTTGAATCCTCAGTATGAACAACTATTTCATAAAATGCCTTTGCTTTGTTTAAAAAAATGAAATGAAAAGAACAAGCCTACTTAGAAACTTTGGGCAAGAAGTCATCTTCAACTCCAAAAGTGCATTTCAGCTTGAAGTCTTTAATCACTCTTGAAATGTTGTAAGTGCTGTTGAGAAAACTGAAACGCAATCTGCAGCTTAAATCAATCCTTGAACCTTTTTGGATGAATTCTGCAATTACTGTTGTATTTACTACAACAGGTTATCATTACAACAATCGATATGATCACCGCATTACTCTGGAGAGTTCTTGGTTTCTATGTTAGCAAAGTCTAACCCAACATCGTATGGAAGAAAGTATTGGAGAAAGAAAAGGAGGAAATGGAAATTGTCCTCCATCAGAAGCTTCTCTCCCTTTGCAACTGTTTTAATTTAGCATCTGTAAGGCTAAATAATTAACACGTCATATCTTTTTTCTGTAGTTAAAAAACAAAAATGTGGGTTTTGTGTAGGATTATGTGAGGTAATCTACCACTTATTGCAAAACAAAAGAGACATAATGTAGCAGATATGATAACACATAAGAGAGTTGTATCGATCTAACTCTTGAGCCATTTATATAGCACAAATATACAATATATATGCACCATATCTAATATTGGACTCACATTGTTTGCAGGTTGAGATGGAAAAAGAAAAGAAGGCCAAGTACCACACTTACCAGCGAGTGGCTCTGGGTCTGGCTCTGGTCTTCCTTATTCTGGCTCTCTGTGTTTTCAGCCTGAGATATCTGTGGAGCCCCAGTCTGGGGAAGGTAAGACTAAATATCACATCACTGTTTGTCCGCCATCAGCCTTATTGCCACTGTCTGTTTGTATTGTGGCCTCGAATTAAAGCCACATCAGGAAATCATACAGGTTCCCTCAAGGAAAAGAAAATTAAGTAAGGAAATGGACAGCCACACAAAGGCAGTCTCTGAAGTGTCTATTGTATTAAGATGTGGGCTATGGAGAAGACAGCTGTGTTTTGCTCTGCTCGTCTTTTGGCTGTCGGATCTGTAATTTCATGAATTGTTGGACGAAACCACAAACCACTTTTTACTGCTGCAAATGTTGGCCTGTGGCATTTATCTACTTTCTGCTCACATTGTAAACATCGTCTCACAATGACGGGCCCTGATAACTCAAAGCTGACCCTAATTGCTGTTGACCAGAGTGGCTGCCGCAGGACTGAAACCTCTTGGCAATGTAATTGGGATAAACACTTGTCCTGCACATTCATCTTGTGAAATCCAATTCAATCACACTTGATCTAGAACGTTTTCACTCGGCTCCTTTCCCCTGATTTTCCCAAGGGCCCCCAAAAAAAAGCAAATTTACACAAGCTAAGGGAAAAAAGGCATCAATAATTTCACAACCAGCAATTGGAAGCTCTACATTGCAAATATGAGAAAATAAAGACTATGGGATGATGGGTAAAATTGAGCTCATACTGTATCTTTCAAACTGAGGACATGAACACTCTGCTTTGTGTGTACTGTCAATGCCATGAGGTGAACAAAGATAAATGTACAGTACAAGATGTCCCTTGGTGTTACACCAACATCTTTGTAATGCCTATAACAAGCATTAATTCAAAAGTATTCTGCCACTATTCTTCTTCCATTAAGATACACATTTTAAGTACTGTTAGTCTCTTCTACGCTCAGGTTAACCAAGGTTCATCTGCACTTCCTATGTAGCCGGTATTGTCCATGTTCTCTCCTTTCAACATAGATATGAATCACCTTTGAGTCATCTCCTTTGTCCTTGTTAAATATTTCATGCCGGAGGTAGAGCAGTCATTATTTCTACTTTAATAAGCTGTGATCATTCTCACGTGGCACAAAATGTGTTGATGATAGAGGTTGTCCAGGTGATGAATATCAAACCTGCAGACCATAGGTTTTGCTTTAATGGGGTCTTGAGGGGGAGGCTCCTTCTCTGGCCTCCTGATCAGTGAGGAAGATGGAGCCACTTCAAAGGAGAATCACCTGTCTGTCAGATGGGAAGGAAGCTCCCTCACGCACAGCAGGACATTATAAGGTTGTGTCTACTACCGAACACTTGCGCACTTCGAGCACTGACTTTCAGTGCTTAGGGCGCCACACTGACAAAACCAGCAGGATTCAGTGCACTGAAAGTACGCGGATGGCGCACTGCAAAAGGTAAAAAGAATTCAGTGTAAAACAATGGACACTACTTGCACTAAACGGGCGCCATCTTGGCTACGTAGCAGAGGAGGAGGAGCCCTTTCCGCCAGCTTTTCATTAATTTGTTTATATTCTCCTGCCGCGATTGTGGAGGTGTCGCAGTTTCCACATGGGTTGGAGGAAGGGGAACACAAGGGACAAAAATAGGGCATGAAGCGTGTTCATTTTGTCAGTTTTAGTTTCGCGGGTATCTCGATCAGATTTGCGTCCGTCACTTCCGCCAGTTGGTTAACGTAAGTGTTCCATTTGATATCAGCGACGGAGTGCACTACACATGTTAGTGCACTGTATTGCAGTGTACTTCGTAAAGTGTTCGGTCGTAGACACGGCCCAAGACTCGGTATCCTCAGAAATGCTGGAAACTACTCTAAAAGTAAAGAGATGATTTGATACATTGATGGCTGGAAAGATGAATTTGCCCTCCGGCATCAACCTGGCAGCTTGTTTGGTGAACGGGTATTGGGTGCAGTGCAGGAGGCCACTTGACTAACCAGCTAATCACGAGCAGCATCTGGAAAAATTTACAGATTCTGGGCAGCAGAGCAAAATCATTTATTCTAGAAAACAGTTGAGTAGGTGTTTTTTATTTGAATAAATAGATGAGCATTCTGGTGATAACTCAAATTCAAACGTAATTAAAGTAAGGTCCTTCAGTCAGAGTCATTGAACATATAAAGTATATTAGGACTAATGCAACATGGACATATAGTTATAAAAACCATGATTCCAATGATTATAATAACTTTGTCAATCTCTAAACATGCTCAAATCAAGATTTATTGCGTATGCATGGCCCTCATAGAACATGTTGTATGGTAAAGAGATGCCTTCAATACTCTTTAAAACTGCACAAATCAATATCTTACCATATAAAGAAGGCATCAAAGGAGTATGTGTGATGGGAAATCATTTGTAGTGACGAGCATACTGAAAATATCACCAATTCTACTATAAGGGGATTTCTACTGTCTTTTCAGCGCATTGGTTTGGTTTTACAGAGCACAACTTTACTGATAAACTCACTGTGTACACTGTGTGTACACTGTCTGCTGATGACTAAGAGGCTGACGGACAAAGCTAGCTGGTGAGCATTTTAGTACATTTAGCAGCCAAAGAGCTCGATATTTCCCTCAGGAGTTGTCGTAGACAGAAGCAGAGCTTGAAAAAGAGAGTGCATATTGGACTTACATTTAAAGGTGGACAGAAATGCATCACTTAAATTAATGTTAATATTACCATAGAAACCTAATAAGATGTTAATCCTGTTTCTACAACCTGGTTTCTCAAAATGTTTCACTAATGCAGATTTAAGCCACGTATGAAACATTTAAGGGGTAGAGATGTTGTTTCTTCCCTCAGAGAACTGACTGTGCGTGAACATATGTTGCATATGTAAGCATTATAGTACAAAAGGGAATTGTCAATTAGTCAGTTGAAGAAAACTTGTATCCTTGCTTTCCTAAACTCCCTGGATGGAAAAAAAAACTGTCAATGTATTAGTTACTTAATTTTAGAGAAAAAGAAAAAGGCATTTTTTCATTGAGAAAGAAAATAGTGTGTATAGGAACCGATTCACAAGTGAAAAACAAGTTTGGAGAGAAAGTTTCTGATGTGGTCCCTGCTCAGTTTGAAATCTGCTCTTCCTCCAGCTGTTTTGACAGATTCTGAACATTATAAACCTGAGACTGTGAAAGGAGCAGCATCCTTTCCACAGTTCAAAACCCAAAGAGGCACTGGAGCACACTCTGAACTACTCAATGTTACTTAAAAGGTGGTGTCGAACAGTTTGCAACTTTACTTCCAGAACTGTTTCAAGTGAGGGATCGAATCCCAAAAAATCTGAGAATGAACAGCTTTGAAGATAACGAGCAGAATAAATCCTAATGCTGACCTAAAACATTGATCACAAACTGTATTCTGCTGCTAAAAATCGGTTCTCGCTCGCTCTCAAAACGCAAATTGCATATTGACGAATGATTAAATTACTTTTGTGCCTAGTCAAAAAAAGTACTACTCGCCATCACTCAAACAGAATAAACACAAACATTGCATGCTATATCTCAGACATTACATAGAGCTTTAAAGCTCAGCATTTCTAATTAAAAGTTGAAACCGCAGCACGATTGCAGGCAAGGATGCTTCTCATCTCCTCATGGCGTGCAGAAGCAACGTGACCCCATGCACCCAGCTTTTGATAAATAACCACAGAAAGGTAATTTGCTTTGTGTATTGTATTTCAATATGACACAAAGACCGCTTGTGATCTTCTTTTAATTACCTGAAAACATATGTTGTTACACAGGCCAGGGGAAGATAGTGTGCCATCACTTCATCTGCCTGTGTGTGTGTGTGTGTGTGTGTGTGTGTGTGTGTGTGTGCGTGAGGGCGTGGCAGTGCTTGTATGCATCTGATTGTGTATGCATCAGTGTGCACTGTGTGTTGCAGTGTGTAGATTAGGTGCCCCTGCATTCTCTTTTGGCTTACGGCACATTTCTGTTTACTATGTGCTCGTTATTGTTCTGGGCCACAAGTCTCACTGGGGGATTGTGCTTCCTTGTAAATTAATCCTCTGTTATTACCAGTTTACTTCAGCAACTGTGAAAATGGAATCTGGCTGGTGAATCCAAGGGAAAAGTAAGAATAATTTGCCTTGAAGAAATTACTTTTAAACATTGTAAAGAATAACATCTAGACGTTGACGCCTACTGTGTGTGTGTGTCTGCAGTGCACAGAATCCAAAATGTAAATTTCCATATTATTAGATTTCACATAGTTGGTGCTATTATTATTTCATGAACCACTTTGAGCTGGATTATCTGCAAACCAGCAGCTAGGCAACAAAATAAATGTGAACCTGTAAACATTGTAAACATTTTTTTTTTTCCTGTGGAATATTGAAGAGCTCACAGGTGTTGTGGGTCTGTATGGCAAAACTGGCTGTGAAATACATGAATGTCAGACCTGCAGAAAGTGCTCCATTATTCAAGCTGAAATTGCATTGCTCACCTTGATGCCTTTCCCTCTCCGAGCCCAAGGTAGCTGCTGAGTTGTCGCTCTTGATGGCCTCTTAAATGCCTCACTGTCAGGACTGGCTTCTTTAATGAACACTGCTGCGCCTGCTGCTTTCCGCTGGTCACAGGTGGACGGCTTTTCGAGGCCGAGCTCCCCTTTGTTTATCTATTGCTCGTATGCTGTGTATACCCAACAGTCCCCTCCGTGTCCAGATGTCAACATGCAACACGGGAGAGAGACACAAGATTTGATCATGATATGATTCTATTGTCCTTTTCCTTCTTTTTTTTTTCTCCAGTGTGTCTCCAAGAACCAAACAAAACAGTGCTTACTTCTCCTTTCACTGCCTGTTTACTAAGGTTTCATGGAGAGGAGTTATTATTCTGTGGCGGCAACATGGCTTATCTAAACAATGTGGTTGGTAAAGCAAACTGGTTTGGCAATAGGTTTTGGGGGGCATGCCCAGTCTGTTACCTTTCTGATTTTACACTTCAGGCTCATTCATTCATTAGCAGGCCAGCGTCCACTGGTGTTTCTCCCTGGCTGGTAAATTAGGGAGCTATGGGTTCCCTCCTAAAATGATGCATGTTGCCATTGACTCGGGGAGCAGTCAGGAGGAGGTAGGGGGTGGCAGACGTGGGAAGAACAAAAGAGAGTTGTTTTAAAATGTTGCTAGTAGAGAGCCTGAGGTGGGAAGGCTTCATGGCGGTTGTGGCACTTTGCCTTCTTCTGGGACGGTGACTGCTACAGAGAGCGTGACAGCACTGCAAAGCCCACCGGGAGTTGTTTGTTGTGCCATACAGCACTTTACTGCATCTGTGATTTCTCTTTTTTAGAAGCTAGAATAATGTGCGTGTAGAGAAAAGATCAGCATCTTAATTGCCTGTACTTAATTTTGCCAATCCGCCAGCAGCTCATGTGCAGCATGTTGTATGTACAGGGCGGTGGGTAAACAGACGCAAATGCTTGCCTTTTTTTCCTGACTTTTTTCTTTTCTCTCTCACCATTGTGACTGCCAAGAAGACTCCTCTGCTCTGTTGTACAATTTAGAACGTGATTGAGCTTTCACATCCACTTTCACTCGGCCAGTAAGTCTGCACCGCTTACAGCCTCGGCGTGGATTCACAGCCGCAATGCTGAAGCAGAGAAGTGAACAGCAGACTGGAAATACTCTGTTCATCTGTCCTCTCTCAATGTGTTTGAGGTTTGAGGTTGTTGATATTTACAGTATACTCTGATGGATTCTGACTTTAGCAATTAATAAATCTCTATTCCTAAAAAAACATCTGTTATGTCAGAGTGCTTGTTTATACATCTGTCACCGTTTAAGGGGTTGCATTGACTTTTTGCGAGTTTGCACTATTAGTCACCTTGCTTTAATGTGAGGAGAGAAGAAGCATCTAAATCATCCCTTCAGGTCTGTCTAATGCTCAGACTTAGTCTAATAATAATAACCTTAGCTGATCAGTCTTTTTTTATGCAAGAAAAATGAGAACTTGTAACCGCTCGAAAAGGAGGAACGTTAGCTAATTATAATGACAAGAATTCAGACCTGCCAGGCTTTTTAAAGCTCTTTTCTTTCGGTGGAAAAAAACAGTAAGAAATAACACACTTTCAAATGCAGATCTTTCATTCAGTGAAAATTTCAAGTGTTTATTCAGAAAATAAGCAAAGTACGCTGTAATGAACCTGATGAAGTATTTATTCCAAATGTTAGAAAACCGTTAGTCGCAGAATGAAAAATGCTTAACAAGCTGGATAATGCAGCCAGTCAGCTGATCTATACTAAGACTTACTTATGGTATCACTTCTTCTCGGACAGTTAAAAAAAGGAAAAAGGAAAAAGGTTGTGTAACAATCATTTATGTAAACTGTGTTTGTTGACTTTCTTGTGAACAAACACAGTTTCCATGAATGTAAAGTTATGTTTGTCATGTGCTAGCAGACAATAGTAATAAAACTGAGACCTGCTCAACAAAACATTGCTCAATAGCCCCAGAAGTGGTTAAAAACTCGACAGAGCACCTTTAAGTTTTTTAACTACATTTCACTCCCAGCGCCACAGTTACTTAATCCAGTTGTAAATAAAAACACTACTCCATTGCTTTGGGTTAACGTTGATATTATGTGCCTTTCCTGATAAGTAAAAAATGTCTGCAGTGAAAAACAATTAAAAAAAAGATAGAAAACAAAGTAAAGCTATAAATAGAAACTAAATTTAATCAAAAAGCAAAACAACATGTTAAATACAAGTTCATTGGAGCTGGAGAATGGTGAAGCACATGAAACAAAATTCAGTATTGTCAAGACCGGCTTGAGGGGGGCCATAGCAGAGAGCCTTTTGCACAGGTGCTCCCTAGTGGACGAGCAAACAAGGCACAACAGGCCGTTACAGTATCGCAAGGTGGTCTTAGTTTTCTAAAAACTGCCAGTATAGCAAAGATCAAACTGATCAAATATCTAGAAAGAAAAAAAGAGAAAAGTTAGTAACTAATTACGATTAACTTATCCAGGGATTCATGCAATGCACTTCTCGAGGTGTAAACTGGTAAAGCACACACATGTCTTTGTTAGGATGTTAAAAAAACAGATCCGGTGTAAAAATGTATTTTTCAGTAAGAGTTAATTTTGATATTAATATGTAGTGTAAGACAGCATTGTTGTTAATTAAACCCTGCAACACTTCACCCAGGCTATTATTTGTTCCTGCCAGACAGCTAATGAGCCCCACATTATCTCAGCGAGAGACAAAAGCCCAGAGGACACGTTGCACTCCAAGGAGTCTGAGACCCCATGTGTAACTGCTTAGAAGAAAGCTGAGCTTCTGCGCTCACAGGGAGCCAAAAAAAATCAAAACGACGATCATCCTCCTCCTACATTTAACACAAATTGAATCTTTACGTTTCATCTATTGCCGTTGTAGCTACGGATGCAGGTCAGTGGGTCAGTCCCGCTGCCGCCATGAATACCAGGAAAAGGAACTTGACAAGCTTTATCGCCGCCAGATGACAAGGTGAAGTACATTTTCTGGGCAAATGAGACACAGCGGCCAAGCAGCAGCTGTCATCCATCATACTTGTGATGAGTGCTGGATAACTACACGTCCACCACACTGTATGAAAAAGAAAAATCACTATACTTTGTACATTTAGATGCTTCAGAATATGAGGCATTTTGAACATGAATGTGGAGCTTTGGGCATCTATCAATATCAAAAGATCCTGACCACATACTGTATATCAAAGACAGTGATACAAAAGAAAACCAGTACCACTAACAAAATGGACACACAGCACATGTACATTGAAGCTAATACTGCTAATGAGCATGGTACATTAGGACAACTGTTTCTGTTACGTATTTGGCGTTCAAACGTAAATAAGTATTTTCAAATAAAGTTCCAGAACTTGTTAAATTCAATACCAATATAAATGCAAATGTATTTGCATCTGTATCTGCAAGTCTTTATCTAGATCTATTTACTCCAATTTACAACTAGTCTATCGTCATTAGTACATTTTTCAAAGTAAATTGCTCCCTGAATGTCACATGATTTGTGTCTCGTGAAACACAAGGCATTCGTAAACGCAGAGTGATTTTGATCTGTCAATCTGATTTACTCGGATATTATCATTTGTGAATAACCACAAACAGTTGTACGATTAAATTGTCAAAATTTTACTAAAACATCCCGTATCAAGGGTGATTCTTTAAATGCACAAATATGTCTGATTTAAAAAAATATTTGAGAATAAAAACCAATGTTAATCCATTTTTTTATATTCTTAAATACAGTATAATGTGCATTTAGTAAATTATGATCACATTTTGAGTAAAATAGACAATGCAGGGGAGGCTTTCAGGGCGTGGCTACCTTGTGATTGACAGGCAGCTCGCACAGTCTGGGAGTTGTCTGTGTCTTTGTCTCACAACTTTAACTCTTTCATAGTGTGTCTTCAGTTTATGAAAGTTAATTCTAACATGCGTGCTAGCCTAAAAATGTTGTATTCAGTGTTTGGTTGAACTTAGCTTCCTCTTAAGTCACTTCTTCTGTTGCAGAAATAAATTTAAAAAATGGCAAAAAACAAAATGGCAAAGGTCAATACCCCCAACTCGAGGATTCAAAATAATCTGTATGACCGGATGTAATTGAACTTTGTCACCGTGACATCACCCGTTGGTTTGGTGACAAATAGTAATTACATACAGTCTATGGATTTTACTGGTTTATTGTTTTTTTATAAGTAAAAGCTATGGAATCAAATGTCCCAATCAGTAACCTGATAACAAAAATGCCCTTAAGTTGCCCCTTAAAGAAAAACCTGTTTTAGAAATCTGTGTGTATATATTACAATAAATATATGAGGGAAACATTGTATGTAGTTAAAAATCCACCCTACATCCACTTCATTTGATAACTACAGTACATATCATGGTAATAAATAAGTTGTCAACTCTAATCTTTGCAAAAACGACTTAATTAGCCTCTAAGTGAATTGTCAATAAGTGTCTTCAGTCTCCAACACTTGACCTCGACTCGACACTAACTGGTTGTTAATGAGAGGGACATTGGCTAATCATCGAGGAGGGCATTAAATGTTTATACTTAAACCAATGCAACCGTTTGGCCTCACATGACATTGAATTAAAGCCTGTTTGTTTACCTCATTCTGAGACCAAACATGTAGGCTGCTGCCGTGTTTTATGCTCTACTACCAAGCAGTGGCAGAAAGACATTAATTTGCTCCTTCAAAGTGCTTTATTTGCATGTCTTTCAATAGTGGCTGGCCGTGATAGACCATGTAGTTTTCATAATAACTGGACTGAAAAACACAGTTAAATAATGATTCTGCTGTGTTCTTTTTTTTTAATAGCATTAGACAATATTCAGCTGTAAGGACGGACTCTGGGAGCATAATGTGTTGTGTTCTCCCATTGGGTCTTCAAAGTATTTTTCAGTGTTATTAAAAAGGAGGACAGAACAGCACTGACATGCAACCCACACAGGGGCCATGGCAACAGACCAAGAGCTTCTCATCAGTACCAATAGTCCCAGTGTGATAGCCCAGTGTCTCTGCATAGGACTATCACTCCCTCTTTTATTGTGTCTTCAAGGCAGAGGCATGGTAAACAATGTTTGAACAATTATGAGGCTGTATGTCTCCCAGAAGCCCTGTCAGGAATTGTTCTAACGGTCTACCTTGTTACAGGCATTGCTGGCTTGTTCTATATGTTATGAGCACAGACAAAGGAGAGGCTGGACATCATGTGTGTGGTGATAAAAGAAGAGAGGTGATCGCGCTCTTGTTGTAGCAAATCCGACTTTGATCATCGCAACTCAACCATTGAAGTCTGTAGAAGCAGCTGTTATTGGTATTTGTCGCTGTGTCTTGGCATTTTGCAGTAAGCTGAATGTAGACCGACTTTTATTGCTTTACACGCACATTTCTTTTAGTATATCTTGGCAGGCAAATGATGCACTACACATACTGCTGATAAATAGCAGGGCAACTATCTAGTGTCATCTGTTGATAAATTGCCAGTGAATTTAAAATGTGTCACATTTCCAATATTGAGTAAACCAAAGTACATGGAAAGCATTTTTGCTCTTTTGAACCACGAGAAGTTCAGCCTTCATTGACTTTTCACAAAATGCTTCTTGGACTTTTTTCCTTTTGTGGTTTTAGGGGCTTAAAACCGTTCCGGTTGCGGTTAATGCCATTTATCTGGCCAAATTATTGCCTTGCGTCTAAATTATCCAAATTACAGCCTTACAGCTCACACAAGCTGTTTCTTAAATGCCACTTAGCTGCTGGATCCCCAAGTGTGTTCTTGTTGATTTATTAGGAGGTGGAATGGCTGAAAACCAGCAGAGCGACAAGGAGACGTATACACTGGAGGTCATCCACCTTGTGACTGTCTGCCTCGTACTTCAGAGGCTTGCAGTCACTGCTTGCAGTCCTTTAGTCTGTGCGAACGCAACAATAAGCAACAGAATCCATTCAGCTCTCATGACAAGCTGCAGATTGTTCTCAGTTTGGTACAAGGGATCACGAGGCTGGGGAAGGGCACAGAGGGAAGATGCAACATGGAACAATACCATGACAGGGAGAAATAAGAAATGACACAACCCAATCAAAGCCCAGGCCTTTGTGTCATTTAACTTCTATTAAGGTTTTATTACTTTCTACTGGTTGTTGGTACTGTGGAAACTGTATTTCAAGTTAGCTTGGGGTATTTGAGGGATGTTACATCATTTGTTGTGCCCTAAAAAGGTGGTTTAAGATCATCTTTAAAGGCCTTATGAAGTCCCTCTGTTCTCTCTTACAGTTGGCAGGTGATGTTAACAGAATATACTCCTGGCCATTTTGGAGTCCATTTTTCAACATGTTATTGAGGTGAAGTAAAAAGCCACTATTTCCTCTTTCTTGTTTATCTGGGGTTTGGCTAAAACTTGTTAAGTACAAGTTGGACAGATCTTTTTGACGGTGCAAAAAATGTTGGAAGCAGATCAAACATTGGTTAAATGCATGTTAGCAGCTTTTCATTTTCATCCCAGGTTGATGTCACATTTGCTTGAGCACATAAGTTTGTGCCTTGTAAAGTTATAACTGAAAAAAAAAGATAAAAAGAAAGGAAAATATTTACTTTTTAAGCAGAAAGTCTGGGGATACAACATATTCCCCGAGCTGCTGTATAAAGAAACTACAACCCTTTGTTGTTTTCACTTTGATTTTTATTGAGATCATAGAAACAAACACACAACAATATGTCCCAGTCCGTGAGTTTGTTTCACGATAGTGTGTCCACCAAAAGTACTGAATAGCTCCCAAAGTTCCCCCTGCACTCTTCCCTCCTGAATGCAGCTCTATTATAGGCACAGTAGCACGTATCAAGGTGATTTATTGCCAGAGAGAGCTCAAGTTGTTTAAAATGACTGGTGTGATTAGTCATATATGCTTCAGAGCTGAAAAAGGGGTGCACAGTGCTCCTGTAAATTAACAGCAGCTGCAAACTGTAGTCGACCAAAGCAAGGTGGTCAAACGTGGTAAGCGGCAGAGTCGCCGAGGGACGGGGAGAGAAAGTGGGTCATTACATCCCTTTCAGCTACGAGTAGGTTGACGGAAGAGAAAGGTAGGCTACGTTACAGATTCAGAAGCTCAGTGATGAATCGATTACTGCGATGGAAAATAAAACAGTAGAGGTATGATAGTTCTGCCAAAATTCCACTTGAGTTACTGCACAAATGTGCTCCATATATTCCCACAGCCTCAGATATCTTCACACTCTATTATTCAGACAGAAAGGTGCTTCTGGAAGAACTTTTCCGTTTGAGTAACTACATGTTTTTTCCTTTCTTTTTTTTAAAGGTATTATATTCTCTTCCCTCCACTTTTTTATAACCAGTAAACTAATGCAGAAAACACGTTTACACTGAACCTCTCTCTTCACGTAAACCAACAAGAGCCAAGCAATGATTTTTAGCGTTTCTGTTTTTTGGTGAGGCTCTTTTAAGGGACAGTTCAGAGTTTGGAGAAATAGGCTTATTTATATCTGGTAATCCAATGAGAAGACTGATACCAGTATTCTTATGTCTATGCATTAGGTATGGAGCTAGAGCTAATAGGCGATTAGCTTGGCTTAGCACAATACTTACTTTTACGTCAAGGGGAAACAGCATATTAACACATTGAATCTTATTTGTTTATTCCTTACACAAATAGGAATTTCAGGACAAAAGATGTGTGACATTAGAAGAACTTCCATGATGAACAATTTATATCTATCTTTCTAGTTTGCTGAAATACGACTACTAAGATATGTTGGTAGTCGTATTTATTACTTTTGAGAGAAGCAAGCTAGATATCTCCCACTGCTTCCAGTTTAGACTAAACTCAGCTAATTGTCTTCTAGTTTCATATGTACCATACACAGAGTAGATCTACAATACATTGGTAGCTTTATCTAACTATCTGCAAGAAAGCAAATATCTGTATTTCCCAAAATGTTGTGTTGTTCCTTTTGAATCTTTGGAGAACTGACCATCTACAAAACCTGCAGTATTTCTCTAAAGAGCTCAAATAGAAGAGTTCATATGTCTCAGTGATTCTTCACCAGACTGACGGCCATCTGCGCTACCTGACACCTATCTGATACCAATCTGATTAAGGGCAGAAGACTCAAACCCATTACCTTGTGAGGCTCAAGCATTTCCACCTCCACTATGTCTATATAAACAGATTTTTTTGAGGGATGGTTGTTGATAGACTTACAGTAATATGGTTTCCAGTCTGCCTCACATTAAGGGAAAAATCCACTCTCGGATACTCTTTCGCTGTTAAGTATCATCAGTTTGTGATGTTTAATGCACTTCAGGAGTGGGGTTTTGTGATGAAATGTCATAATTCCCTTTTTGGTAAATGTACTTTCTTTTAAAGTGTGGCTGCATTGCATTCTGGTCCATTGAGAATTCTTTCATCGTGGATTTAGTTTTCAACGGTGGATTTGTGTGTTTATTGAACGTCAGTGTAAAATGGTGGGCTTGAAAAGAAGCTTTTGCTCTTTGCTCCTGAAAGACTGACTCCAAAGTCTGACCTTTATCGCTGATGTTTTAGGTGTTTAAACTCCACCGTAGCTCTGCTATAAATATTTGAGTTGCATCGTACGTCTATCTATTAGTTCTGCAAGTTGTCTTGTCTTGTAAATTATCAAGCAACAAAATTGGCTCAGAAGGAAGGTACATGCGAGGTACATTGCCAGCAGCTGTTTGTTTTAACAGTGTTAATGTGCTTTCGGAAGATGGCTCCATTAAGATTTTGCAACTTGACACGTTCAAGCTTATTCTTTGAAAGGCTAATGACCTTAGCATTTTCCTTAACTGGCCTTTGGCGTTGGCAGCTGTAAAGCATTTTAACATCAAATTGATGCTTAAAGTAATTGCTTGGTTGAATTCCCTAAAGCACTCTAACCCCTACGCCAACCTAGTTTTAGCTTTCAATTTAATGCTACACAGGCCACACCACATACTCGTATTGTGATTTTTGTATGGCTTCCAAAAACATTAACATACCACAAAAATGCAAGAGCTCAAATATGCAACATCATACAATTCAGCAAGATCAAAATGAATTTAAAAAATGTTTATGCCAGTGTGTGGATAGTAAATATTCAAGGTTCTTTGGATGCTTGATTTAAAATATCCATTGGTGTTTGCCAATGCTATTGAAGAAACAACTTCCTGCAGATAAAAATAGGGCTCAGTTTCTTAATTGCTTGCATGCAGCTATTTACCTCTACATATAACAAAGCCACAGAAAAGGCTAGTGCTAATTACAATGCAGAAATGTTTCAGTGCCTTACAAATGTTTATATTTAGAGCCAGGGTCTGATACTGCGTCCTCTCATTACACACTGACTGGGCCCATGCAAACAGCTTCCAGACAAGAGTTGAGACTACGTGCTTAGGCTTCATATTTTAAAGATTCCTCTGAATTTGCTTCCAGGAAAACCCGACATGGTAGTTGTTGTATATTTTAAGTGACAAAAAAATAAAAATGGACGAAGAATTACATGAATTAAACCCTTGTTCTTATTTTAAAACTCTCAGCACAGGTTTGCATCATGACATTCAAGTGTTGGACCAAACGGTAACTGCTCCGTCAGTTGGACATTAGCTAGTTACTGTTTATTTACTGTCCTCTAGATATTATGTGAAGATACAAATCTATTTTGTGAAGTAAGTGGTACATTTCAGGGTCGAGGTAGAATTTATTGTCACTCTGTCCATTCAGGCTACAATACTCGGTGTACAGTGGAGCAACATTGTGTTCCTTTAGTGCTACAATATAGGCTTCACACACAAAAACAGACACAATGAAAAACAGAAAGAAAGTACAAAGACAATAAAGTGAAAGTAAGTTACTGCTTGGTGGTCATACAAGTTCAGAGCTTTCACATCTGAGCTCATGGTTTGCATCCTGAGTCCTGCACGAGGTTAAGTTAGACAAGGTGTTGAGGTTTACTTGTTTACAAAAGCAATATTTACTCGTTAGTCTTTTACTAATAAAACAAAACCAGAATCTTTCCCTGAGTATAACCAGATACTGTATTTCAAGAGTGGATGGTGGAGGGAAAACAAATGCAATAGTCAGTAAACATATTTTAGATACGCTCAGTGTCTTCTTTTCAATATTGTTTTTATCATAGTTAGTAAATTACTTTTTGCAACTGAAGATTATGATGCAAACGTTTTTAACGTGTCAATAAATCCTGCTTCTGACAACGAGTTAAAGACATTTTTCATTTCAGCTCTTTTCTTGGATGGTAGTGGCCTCGCTTATCTTTGAATAGTGTGGATTCAGTTTACTGGTGGGAGGAAATACAAAGAAGTGGTTTTGAGGTAATTTGATGTAATATTTTGATTGTACAAAATAAGCCCCTGTGTTTATTTTTATGTTAAATTGTAGAGTAGGATTTCTGAAGGAATTTCCGGGGGGAATTTCAGTTCAGATGGACATTAATCCGATAATAGTTGTCGAGCAGAACTGAAAATGTGTGGCAGACTTTGTAAGTTTAAAAAATGTCTTAAAATAAATTTTAAAAAATACAGGCACAATAAACTGGAGCTCCAGTTGACAACTATTTGGTCTGTTGGATACCCATATTGTGTTGTTTTCTGTTCTGTTTAGTTGGGATTAGTCTTTTTTGTTTCCTACTTTTACCTATAATTGGTTGTGTAATTATTTGCAGGTTTAAAACTTCAATATATAGTACATGTATAAATATATATATATATATATATATATATATATATATATATATATATATATATATATATATATATATATATATACATATATATATATATATATATATATATATATATATATATATATATATTACATATACTTATTGACAAGGATGAGTGTCATCATAAAATGTCTGATTCATAGCCGCATACTGTATTTCCACCATTTGCAACATGTTGCATTGTGTTGTATTCTGTTCGCTGTCAGTTTGTCTGGAGTGAGATTGATGTTGTGCACTGCCAGTGGGCTCATTTCACCCTGTACCAACTAACTTGATGACGCATTAGTGACTGACCAGTATTTCCTAAATTGAATTCTCGGAGCTGGCGCCTGTCCAAAACCAGCTGCCTGTATTCTGGAGGCATCCCCAAAATGCAGTCTGCACATTTATGGCAGCCGGAGAGCATTCCTACTTCATTTATCCCAATTCTCAAGGCCTTGGGAGTTGACAGGCTTGGTAATCAGTGTCCACAAGCATAATCCCCATCTCAGACACCACACAATCACACATATATATATATATATATATATATATATATATATATATATATATATATATATATATATATGTGTGTGTGTGTGTGTGTGTGTGTGTGTTTGTGTGTGTGTGTGTGTGTGTTAAGATCACCTTGTGAGAGAAAACACATCTACAAATATGCAAATATGCATACCACACAGTATCTGACAAGGAATATCAAGAACATGTGCTCATATGTGTAAAGACCATCTGCATCACTGGTGGGTGGTAAATCTATAGCAGCTGTAATTGTTCCCCTTGCGGATCCTCGATTTTCATAGGAACCTGCTCCTGCTCTTCCCTCCTCCTTAATGTGTTATGTTTTCCATAATGTGTTTGTTTGTTGTTATTATTAGTATGTTTTCATTGACTTTAATTTCCTGGTGTCTCTATTTAAACTTGATAATGTGTTTGTCTGTGCATGTGAGTTTCTTTAACTGTCATTATTCGAAGGAAGGATTCATTAATCATTCCAGTAACTGTGTTCACTTTTATTTGTAAAAAGGTTACATCCCTGCACTGGCAATGTGCCGAACAGAGATGTTCCATTTTTACGCCTAAGAAACTCTAATACAAACAACATTGTGCCTACCAGAGCAAAAGCAGCAAAGTACTTTGGAAACACTAGTTGTTCTCCTGTGACTGCCCATATGAAGCGACTTGAGCTCTGGAAAGAAGTCTGGTGCAGGCTGGTTGACAAAGAGGAGCCAGCAGTACACACGAGGAAAACACAGGGAAAAAGCTTCCTCTGCAGCACTGCTAAGAAGTCTGAAGTGATCAACGGACTATACGTTTCCATGCCCAGCTGTTCTGAGTTGGAGCTTTCCAGAACAAACAAAGAAAAGTCAGATGATTTCTTTTATACCTGGCAGACAAGCCTCATTACAGAGGTTTTTTTCTTCTCATCTCTGGTTCTGTGATTCATTTATAAGACACTTGACACAAGCTAGATTTCACTGTAAAATATTGGCCAATAATAATACTTCACGGGTGTAAATCCTTGACAATAAGCCACAGATAAAAGCTTCATAATGGGCAATAAAACAAACATCTGAAGCCTTCACCAGTTTGACATTACACAAACAACAATGCAACTTCTGGCACGTTACAACAGAGGATCGAGAGACATCAAACTGTGTGTGACTCCCAGACAGCATGAGTTTCTGCAGTTTCATTGTCAGTGCAACTCAGGAATCTCTTTATAAACCACTATAGGAAATGTCAGCCTCTTCCGATCAAATACGGCTAAGTGGTCAATTCTCGGCCAATTTAAAGCGTCTCCCGAGCCAGTTAAAGGCACACTATGTGATTCCAATGTGATCTAAAGGGTCGGCCCGATAATATGAGTAGGACTGACTTTCCGATTCAAATCAACGCAGCAGGATGGTCAGAGAGGCATTTGTATGTATGCCGCTGCCATTGTGATTGCTGTAGCTTGTTAACATACATAATACTGATTGGAGAGAGTTGCACATTATAGACACAAAATACAAGTCAAACTCAGTCTTTGAGAAATACAGTACATAATGGGAATACACCTGTAATTGATATTGTCAATATGTTTTACAGATCAGATGGGAAAAGCCCAGTTAATAACATTAACAGTGGCTCTGTTATATGATGGAGTCCCAGTAAGCCATGGCAGTGGGACAGTGAGCCAACGTGAACACACCAGGAGCCGCCACATGGACTTCTGCCATCATTTATGTTATTACTGATACATATGCTTTTTCTACTGTGTCAAAATGACTTCTGCCTTTTCCATTAAGGAGATTCACGTTTGTAGGATCACAATATTTATGGAATTTCATGGAAAAGTCCGCCATTAGATCAAAATGAATGCAAAGACGATAGTGTTCACCAAATAACATTTTCTTAAGAAATAATTATCTTGCAGCAATGCAAATAAAGGCCCAACAGTATTGGTAATTTACTGAAGATACGTTACATTTCAAGACGGTGCTGACACAAAACCTATACTTCCTTGTTTCAGAATGAGGATTTTTTTCTGTCTAGAATATATACTTGATGATTTATTTGAAATAAACTCTCATGCTGTAGATAAATATAGTATACTATATGACGTAGTGTAGTTTTGCCACAAATCTGAAGGTGTTTTAAAACCAGCGAGGATTTCAAAGAGGACTAAAACCAAAAGGACACGATGTTCTCCATAGGGACCGTCTGAGCTGCTGCCCACCTCGATCTATCACAGGGCTGCCTATGGCTCCCAGGAGACCTGTGCACCGTGCAACCCCCCGCTCCACAATCCTCCCCCACACCTCCACCGCCATTGCTTCCCCGCCATGAGTGACAGGCATCTAGTTCCGCATGACTGGAGCCTCTATCTCCCAACCCTCAAGGACAACTAAGAGGACATATTGTCATCAAGTCATCGCTCTCATTTTCATGGCTGCATCCTCCGTAGATGCACATATGCGCACACACACACACATATATAGAACCAACTGCGACCCACTCACCTGTAACAACATCTACGTGACCTTTGCTCAATGTCCTCGGGTGCCACACCAGAACCCGTTTGCACAAACATCCCTGGCTGTGCCTGCCGCTTCTCATTCACTCCCTTCGCTGTGAGTCTGTGTTTGAAACCATCGAGGTGGAGGTTGTTAAGAACCACATCAGACAGAAACCTTGAACAGAGGAAAAAAACAAGGAATTGTCTGAGAAGGCTTCAACACGGATCACATCGCTGTCTTAAGCTTGAATATTTTTTTATCTAAAATCTTTATCTCATACTGTAGAGCTACAGTCTGAGGCGTCGTGTAATGAGAGGGTTATCGGCTGCTGTTCCAGAGGGATGACGGACAAGGCCGTTTTTCAAATAAATAACTAGAATGGCTTTGTTTCATTGCAGTTGATGTGCGTTTCAGTACGGTGCCAGATTGTTTGCTATGTAACCTTTCGGTGTTCAAATGCGTTGTTCAGTTTAACAATAACATCCAAAGACATCCCTGTATTGTTGTTGCTGCTCAACAACTTATTCTTGTGAGTTGTTTTTGCACTTTGATGTGCTCTTAGAAGTTTATGTTCAGGTGGGACCACGAGGAGTCGATGCTCAACTTCAGATTAGCGTTTTGTTGCTCACAGCTGCTGTAGGAAGCTTTACATGGGGAAAGGAAACGCTTCTCAATTTAGAGAATGACAAATAAAATGTGATTTCAGAGAGCTGTGCAGACCTTTAAAAAAAATACTACATCCATTAGATAAGACAGAGATGTTATACTTATGGATCCTTTTTTTAAGTAAGTTGAGGCGTGAACATAAAATGAGTCCTAATCGCATAAAGGTTTGAAAGCATGCAGCTGCATGCATCAATCAACATTTTCATATTAGCAGTAAAAGAAAATGATGAAGTCACAGATAATTAGCAACAGAATCCTCAATTCCCCTCAGCTTCTCTCCTCAGCTCATTTTTTGGGGTCTCACAGCCTCCAAAGTTATTCTCCGCACCAAGCATCGTTTTCAGAAGCATCTGGAGCGGCACCTTTACTCAGCGTTTAGAGAATTTGACCAGCTCTTACCCGGCTGCCACTGTAATTCTCCGAGGTCATTTAATTCAGTTAGGAGAATGAATGTTGTACTTACAATCATCAAGTGGTCCAACTAAATGTGTATCCACATCTGCCAGATGTGCGCAATTTCAACTTTACAGGGTGATAATATGATAATGTGTTTATAGCGTGTTGCAGTTTCCCCAAAGAGGCCCAAAAAAATCTGATAATGCAAATCTAAAAGTGTTTGTATGTTAATTTGTGTTGTATATCTGTTGGTATACAGCTTTGTAACCCTAATAAAGTTGTAAATGTATTCAAAGTTGCACACATTGAATATATTCCATCTTTTGATAGGGCAAAAAATAATAGGAGAAAATGTATTAAAAAACTGGTACAAAGCACTTGTATATTTTTCAAACTTATATGAAGTTCAGAACAGAAAAAGATTTACTCTAAGACCCTCCTACTTTCTTCTTGTGTGCTTCCTACAGCATGTCGTGGCCCTTTGTAACTAGAGTTAAGATCTGGTGTCGTGCAAATCAAGAAGATTGTGGTATGAAGCTCACGTACCACGCACATACACAGTGACACATGACTGTAATTGTAATTACTGGCTCAAGCTTAGTCATCTGGTGACTAAGATGCAATCATACCCCTCAAGGTTTTGGCCTACTGTGTCGGCATTATGATTATATTAGGAATGTAATTGTATAACTATCTTGTCTATGTGTTCAATGTCTGATTCAGCTGGTATGTGGACTTTTAGTTAAGATCTTCGACTCAAACTGTACGCCGATTGGCAATCCATATAAAAAATCGTGCATACCGCAGCTTCCATGTCACAGTCTCAAGAGTTTCAGATATATTAAAAGTCTCCGTGGCCAGAGTAGTTACACAGCGGCATTTCACAGTCTTTGTACAGCGAGTGGAGCGTAAATTGGAGTCTCTCCCATGTGCTGGCCTTTTATCTGCCTGTTCACTGTCATGTGGGAAGCTAATTAACTTCCACACTATGTTCTAAAGGTTGTGCAGCCAAGTGACAGTTTCTGTAAATTTGCTATTTAGAAATGGTACAAGATAAGTAAATTACATGAAACAAGCCATCTTTAAATCTCCCATTGCATGTATTCAAACATAAACTGAAAATGTAAATAATGAGAGTCAGCAGAAAAACTAATTACAACAATGAACGTCGTTACTGTGAGGAAAAATAGCGGGTTGTTTTCTAAAATCTTCCTCTTATTGCAGCATAAATCACACTGCAAGTTTCCCAATGTGCTGAAGCATAAGTAGGAACATAGGCTGTACAGACCCATTCATTTCTATTTTCAGGATGCCAATTACAGTGCACAGCAGCAGCTTTGGATATTGAACCAGTTGAAGTCAAACTGTTGTAATACATTATTATCTATTTCAACCTGGTGCAGTCGGGAGATTCTCACCGTTGGATTTTCATCAAAAGTGATAGCCTGCTGAAAATGTAATTCACTGTTTTAGTATAAATCAATAAGCCTCCAGAATCTGTTCCCCCATTCCACCTTTATGTTAAGATAAAAGAAATGCTCAGATAGAACTTTAATTCACCACACAGACGTCCAGACTGTTTAATAGCCCCAATTTTATCCATAACTGCTCAATTGACACTTAAATTTCAAGCCCATCTTAATTTGGCTTCTCCTGACGATTTTAAGTTCCACTTCTCTTTGGCGCCAAGGCTACTGTGACCCACGCTAATGGAGATTTATAGGCCAGTGCCATTCTAACAGTAATCTTCTATTAAGAATTATATCCCATTCGATTATTATTACTTTGTTCTTTCACCAGAAACAAAAAAAAGCAAAGTCATTGCTGTGTGTATTCAAATGCATTGCGTGGAAGCAAGTAGACACAAAATATGTTGAACACGGGAAAGAGTGAAAAGTGAAAGCTAATAATGTGTTAGAACGTTAGAGGACGTTCAGATGTTTCTGATGAGGGATATAAATCCCGATGGACTCCCATCCGAGTGTATTCATTAATCATGCGTCTCATTGGTGAGCCTCTGATTTGCCACTGAGACAGATGAAGATGAACTCAGCAATGTATTTCTCATCATAACACAACACTCACATAAATATTAATAGCATATTTTCAGCTGGTGGGCATGAATCATTTTTCAGACAGGGAATTTTAAGAGCCATCCATGCGTGTCCAAGAACAGTACATAAGCAAGCCGTTGTGATAAACAACACCGCTTTAAGGCACCAGTGAAGAGAAGGCTTTCCCTGTATTCAGAAGGTCTTTATTTCACTTACTTCAGGCTCCTTCTATCAATACATGTTCTTATTTAACTGAACAGCTCGTCAACACAACTATTTTAATTGCAAAAGTGATAGTTGTCACTGATGTTAGTTTATGAATATGTAAGTTAAGATGTCAGTTAAATGTGTTTGAGACTATTTTCAGGATATGCAGTTCATAATGTTGGAGTGATGTTTTCAAATGAGAGAAATAAAAGAAATATCCTTCATTTGAAATGATATTTATATATTTGAGATGACTATTTCTCCTGGAAAGGGGTCAAACCAACAGATAATTCTCATTAGACTTACGTGTTCATAAAAACAGGGACAGTATATCAATGTGTTCACTGGCCACTTAAAACTATTAAAATTGGTTTTAGGTGATTAAAATACTTTAAAATATTGTTAAACTTACAGACTGAATAGGCATTTCATTATTTAGTCTGACATTATTATCATTTAGTCGGCCATTCTCTTCATGTCAGCGGCTTTCTGTTCGACTGTTTCTAACCAGAAACAAGTTACATATTGTTCCATTTTTTTGTAATTTTTATTTGTCTTTCTTCAAGTTAAGAAATTGCCTTTCTTTGAATGTTTTTTCTCTATTCTTTGGGACGAAACAACTACATAGCCATTGATAAACCACAGTCACAGTATGGTTCTTTGTGTCATTACAGGTGTATGACCACCAGTACAAAGCTGTGGTGGATGGAGTGGAGAGAGACGGCGTGATGGAGATTGACCCAGGTCAGCGCATTGAGATTTTTAGAATGGGAAACGGCAGCGAGGAAGTACTTGAAGTGCACGACTTCAAGAACGTAAGTTAAAAGGTTAAACAAGACCACGTAAGCTATTCGTCTTTCGCTGAATACTCCTCAGCGCTGTTAGAATTATGATGTTCACATTCTGCCCTTTTCAAAGAGGCGGCTGACAACATTTATCCTTTGTTGAAATCATATTTCCTCTAACAATATTTTCTCCTCTTTTGTCACTCAGTGAAAACAGGTGTGACAAGCGTTTTGAGACGCAAGATAATGGAAATTATACTCAGCGAGGTGTAAACAGGGATCAGAAATATCAGTGCCTGTAGTCCTTGTGAATACACGTGTCGGAGTGCACACACACACACACACACACACACACACACACACACACACACACAGCTAAGAAAGTGTTTTTCTAAAAGAATTGTTTTCCTTCTGCTAATTTTATGCAGTAACTTTTTGGCAGTACAGAGACAAACACCATTAAAAAGCACTTCTCTATTTCTTTCTCACACCTTCTTGAACTGCGATTGTGTTTCCAGCAGCCCTCATTAACTTACCTTTCATTCCCAAATCCTTTCTCGAGTGTGCAGGAGGTTACACCTGCTGCCCCTCGGAGAAGGGAGTGTGCTGTTTGACTGGTTAATGAATGATTTTATTCTCACACCATTATTTACTTTGAAGTATTAGAGGATGCTACTCATCCCAAAACAAAAAACCTACATTGAGTTATTGCTTTTTTTACAATGGTCTCTATGACTCTAAAATGCGTCTATATGATGGAAACCCAACACAGTGCCGGAAAACTTTAACCTCTGTCATCAATTTTCATTTCTCTCTCTCCTCCCTCATCAAGCACCAATATGTACCCCTCCCCACCACAACCCCATACTCCCACGCACATAAACACATGTGCCGGTTGCTTTCTCCACTTCCTGTTAGTAAAGCACAGCCTCCAAGGAGATTTGTTTGATTCAGTGCTCCACCATGTAAGACTAGGAAACAAGCAAGTGAGCAGAGTCATTCTAACAGTAGTGATTTGTTTTTAAAGGAAAGGAAACCTACACAAAAACAATAGGTTTTACTAAGAGGTAGCTTGTGCGTGGATGTTAGAATAGATTTTTTTTATATGAAAAAGTGGCTGCTGCATGTTGTTACACGGACCAAAGCCACCTCTAAAACAATCTCAATCAAGCCTGAGGGCTGTGTGAGGAATGGAAAATGAGGGGATTATACCACCAGGTCCGTGGAGCACGGGCGAAAGCCACTCGCTATTGTTTCAGACCAATACAAACATGGAGATTTTACATTTAAAAAACTCATAATAAATATTCTTTACAAGTGAACAAAGGCAAATTTAGGAGAATTGGCCTTAAAGTGCTTTGTTGTTACAGCACAAAATTAGTGTATACATTTTAACAATCAGAAAAACGTGAAGAGCTAAAGGAACCCAAAGCAAACATTTTAGTTGAAGTTGGTTGACAAGACATTTTTTCATTGGATTCTCTGTAAAGTTTCTCATCATCATCATCGTGTTGTTTGTACATTGAGAGTAAGCTGTTCGTGCAGTTGCCTATTTCAGACTTAAGCACTAAACTTCACTGGGGTAAAGTTTCCTTTTCTATGTGAAACGATGGCCACAATGCCATCATTCCTTTCCTGAAGAACTTGACCCTGTTTTCTGGTATTTACATAGAAATTTGATCTGGCCAGAACTTGTACAGAATGAAAAAGGTTCAACAAGTCCACATGATGGCCCTTAAGAACTGAAGTCTGTTGGGTCATCAAGCCAATCTCTCAGGGGGACAGCCCTTAGTCCTCTTGGACTAATCACGAGTCACACATCTCTAAGTTTGTTTTAAATATGTTTAAATGTATGTATATTCCAACGTTGATGTGTCTGTTAAGTTACCAGGTTATTCGAAAGGTATGCACCTCATATGTGTAAATATCCATCCAATATTTATGCCATTTTATCCTTAGGAGGATCACAGGCATCTGAAGGTTGTTACTGCAGCTTAAATTGAGCAGGAAGCCGGGTACATAACAGGGGATGCAATTAAACTAGCCTGCATGTTTTTAGTGTGGAAGAAACCTGAAGACCCAGAGCGTTTTTGCTGTTCTTACAAACAGAAACAAGCATGATGATTATATCAAACCTTACATTTGCTGTGTTTTTGTAATATTTTATTTCTGGTCTAACTCTATATTAGTTTTGGCACTCTGTCAGGGTGTCAACAAAATATATGCAATACATTATAAAATTGTGCTGTGACATTAAAAAGCGTTTATCTAGAGATGGGGATCTTTCGCGCCAACAAAACAAACATATTGTGTCCATCACTCCAACCCACGATAGCTTTGGGCCAATAGAGATTCTGATTTGATTGTGACGCGCAGCCATAAATTCATTATTTTTAAGATGAAGCACTTATTGAAAGTCAGCTTTAGCCTGGTAAGCTAAAATGTCTGGTTTTATTAGGGCTATGCCAGTCTTGCTGCTACTGTTCATTTTCTGAACTATTAAGATCAATTACTGGAAATGTAGTCTATGAATGCAGTCAAGTTGAGGTCAAAGGCAATTTAAATAAAATTACTCTCCATTTTTAAATGTATGAGTCATATTAACAAGATTCAGATTGAAATGTGTTTATGTTCATCAAACAGCTCTGAAGTATTTAAGTTGAAAGGATTTAGAATGAAATTAGTTCCAAAGAGTATAAATGGTAGTTTGTGCTTTGGTGTTACAATTTAAAGGGGTCATCAGGGGCGACTGTGGCTCAGTGGTGAGCAGGGATTGTTTTTCATTCAGAGGATCGGCGGTTCGATCCCTGGCGCCGCCAGCCCAATGTGTCCCTGAGCAAGACACTTAACCATAAAAAATTGCCCCATGTAGCTGCGCCTACAGAGTATGAATGTGTATGAATGGTTGACCATACTGATGTGGTACCTTACTGATGTGGTACCTTGCATGGTGGCTCTTCCCATCAGTGTGTGAATGATGTCATGTAGTGTTAAAGCGCTTTGAGTAGCCAGAACACTAGAAAAGTGCTATACAAGTACAGGTCCATTTACCATGGGAATTTGTGTCCCATGTAAAGGGTCCTTGGCCCCAAAAGTCCCTAATTTAAACCACAACAATATAAATTAGATATTTGAAGAGGAATAAAGGTCCCTTAAATACAAACAAGTATGTTAAACTAAGACATAAACTAAGCCAATACCTGCCTAAAACTACTTTATTCACAAGAGCTGGATGATGCATGCAGTTATATGCCCTCCACCCTCATAAATAGATGAGCATCTCGCAGATTGTATCATTGTGTGTTTAAATGACATCGCTTTTCCATTTCTCATCCCTATGTTAATGTGTCTGTCTTCATTTTCTGATTGACCAACCGCAGTAATCGCTGTATCTCATCACAACATCTTCCTCTCCTCTTGTGCTGCAGCTTGCTAATTCAGAAGACGCAAATTAAACAGAGACTCATCACAATAAAGCCTGGCATAAACATTATGCTTTTGTGCTTGAGACCATTATTGCCCCATCCTTTTTCTCCGCACGAACGAAATTACATGTGGTAGTTTATGACAGGCCTCCCAGTATATCATGTCGTGTTCGCTCTCACAGTGACAGCGAAACAGGAAATGTAGAAAAAGCCTCCAAATGGTCAAGTTAACCGACTCAAAAGGAGATGTCATAGCAATTACTGTGTTACCGTAATTAAATTTAGATTGAATCAAGTCCATTTCCATACAGTTCATACAATTTACAATTTTCACTTGATACAATTGTAAATCAGCCGCGGCAGATATAGATCCTACAGGCTGTTTTAATACAGTTTGCTGAAAGGGCAGCTCTAGTCTGCAGAAAATAAATTGGATACAATCTGAGATATGGAGAGTCTTTCAGACTTATTCCATCTGAATATCTTAGATTAACAAAGAATGGCAGCGAGAGAGAATTAACAGATCTTTCTTGCCTATTGAGGCTCTATGTGTCAGACAGAATAGAGCTACAGTCCACATGGCGGAGGATCAT
>NW_027175867.1:0-28632 GCF_023055335.1 Clinocottus analis
AGAATCCTTGTTTTTTCCCGACAAAATGAGCAGTTCATATCTAAATGGAGGGAGTGGGTCTTTTTCAAAGAGTCCACTGTGATGCACCTCTGTGTTTCCACAGGAGCCCAGAAGGGACAAACCAAACACTGGCTCCAGTGAGGGCCCTTCTCATTTTAATGTGACCTGAAGGCCACCGTTGTTCTCAGACACGCTTGGAAAGGGAGAAGTGGGCGGACGGGAATGCAGCTGGAAATCTGAAATCTTACCGTTAGATGCCATGAAGTCCCACAAACTCCCTTCATGAAGTTTCGAATGCTTAAATTACTTTCACTGACGAGAGACCGTAGCTCCACTTTGGCTTCTTCACTTAAATCAAAGAGCCACCAATCTACAAGGAGAAGAATCTAAACCTAATGATGTTTTAACACCGTGAACATCTACAATAACTCCTATTATGTTGACAGACATATCTACAAAGGTAAAATGTAGATAGTCACCATCATTTGAAATGAATACTTTTTATGAAAAAAATAACCTTTTCACAGACGATTGACCACGAGTCAGACAACCAAAGTGCCTTTAATATTTGGTTTGAGGGAGTTCGTTTTGATGAGTAGACTCAATGAAAGGCTTCTCTTCAGCTCTTCTGCCAGGAAACAACGCCGCCAGTCACAGTCATACAGTTTATTTTTACATTGCTTCAAACACACAACTCGTAAAGCTCCACAGGGGGAAAAAAGTTGGCTTTTTTATGATCAGTTGAATTCAAATTGGACGTAGTGTTTTAAGTGGGTTGTCTGACCCTTGGGCTTTTCTTTCATCATATTCATAAGGTTTACATTATACCCATATACATTATTTTTTCAGACTGCGTGTGTATTCCTTGCACATCACATGCCGTGTCATTCTGGACACACAGACAACAGATTACACCAGACAACATACCTATCAGCATCACTCTAAACAAATTGCCACCTAGCTGACCTCCGGAGACAGATGATCTAAACACATGGAGAGATGTGTATGTTACACACACAGACACACATTTTCCATCAGTCTAATGACCATTACAGAGATAAATTAGAGTGCTAATATCCATGCTTCACTTCATGCATTATATAATCTGATTAACATGAACAGAAATTGACAGTTTTACCCTCTAAAAGTTTGCATGCAACAACATAGTTCTCCATGCTTCTTGAAGGGTGAGAGACATTTTCTGAATAAATGTTACTTTTTAACGTGTGTTTCTGTGTTGCAATGATTGGGAAAAAACTATAGGTTTGTAATATGACAATGAACTGAGACTGTTCCAGTTTTTTTACTTTATTCATTAAACTTTCGTCTCATACAGCTAACACAGCTAACACTCGGTCTGTTGTAACATGCAAACACATCGTATTATTTATATTTCAGTGTTTACATACTTTTTCTCAACACCATACTGATGTGTTTGAGTTCAGTATTCATTAATCCATATTCACAAGCCTATACAATGTTTGCAAATTGACAGGACTGTTCCATATACAGATTAAAACACTGGGGAAAGCGTGGTAAGTACCCTCTCTTTCAAGATGATTAATAGCACAACAAGTGGAGGTCTTGGCTGGCACTAACCGACTGAATCCTTTTTTTACTTTAGATAGATTGAATCCTGAACTTCTGTTTTTCCAAGTGTTACGCAGACTTAAGTGTTATGACGTACATAAAGTCACAATTCAAACGCCTATTATTTCATGCAAAAGTGGCCCGTAACACGGAGGTGTGTTGGCACTGGGGGGCCACAGCGTCCCGCTGAGCCAGAAACCTGAGCGATGAGCTGCAGAAGCGCCAAGACTCTCTTCTTGCAGAGGCAAGCAGGGCCTCATCTGTGACTGAGTGGGTGCTAGAACGCCGAGCGGAGAAGTGCCGGGTCACCGTAAAGGTTAATAAAATCAAGGCAGGGAATTTACGAGCGTCCGTGCTTCACAAGCGATGTCGCCAGCAGCGAGAGGAGGAGGGGGGGAGTGTAAAAGACAAGGGTGGATGAGAGGATTATAGAGTGTGTGCGAGCATGTGTGCTTACGTATGTGTGTTTGTGTGGATTTGCTAGTGGGATCCTCGCCTACTTTGCAAGCAACACATTGTGACAGGATGATGAGGGTCCTTTACAGTGAGTGTGTGTTCACTTCACACAATGTTGGGCCAGTTGCTCTCTGTAAACTGGCTCCAAGCAGCTGGACCTGAGACAGCGTGTACATTATTAGTCCACAGACGCCCTCATCTGTCAATCTGTCGTTTCATTTTAGATATATACACTTTATCTAGGCATACATGAATTACATGTTTGACATTACCTTATGATCAATACGTTCAGTCTAGAATAATTACAGCGATGAACAAGAGCTCAAAAAGGTAAAAGTCCTAAAAAATGCACTAACAGCGATGTGTCTGACTGTGAATTGCTCCTTATCCTCCATTCTGAATATAGATATAGTGTGTAAACACAGTGCACGTATACTTACCATTACGTCACCCGCTGGTTTGCTTTTTTACCGTGGCCATCTTGTTTTTTTGGAGGTGAAAGAAGAATTGAGACACAAGGATGGAGTTGACGGATTTAAACGACCAAAATTACAAATAATGCTCATGATCTGAAAACACACGGTGGACGTGTGACAGTTCTACGACTAAAAGACGGACTATAAACACTATAATTTACCCATTGAACATCATGCTGTGTTGAAGAAGACTAAAAAACTAGATCATAAAATCATGTTCAATCAATTTTTACTGAGGTAAATCAAGTGAGGAGTCTGGTCATTTTCTCATAAACATTTATACGTATAAACCTTTTATTGCAACCAGAGGGGTCGCCCCCTGCTGGCTATTAGAAAGAATGCAAGTTTAAGGCATTTCAGCATTGGCTTCCCTGAACCAGTGGTTACTATAGTCACAGGAAAACCTTTGCTTTTGTATTTATTTCATTTAAATGTCTCAATTAAATGAAGATCCTTGGTGGCCAATGATGTCAGGTGGTCGCTGTGAATGCAGTCCCGAGTTTGAGCCCAAAAAGGAGCCTTTCACCTGCTCTCTTCCAACATTTCTTGCAGTCTCCTGTCGACTCTCTAATCAAAGCAGTTTTAGTTCTCTTTAGAAATGGTTATTGTTTGCAGTGAGGCAATTTGCAGTCCAAAGCATTCACAGAGACACATCACAAGAAAACGTTATAGAACAAACAGCAATAACATTCAGCAATATACCATGTGTAATAGTATTATTACCAGCTACAGTACCTAGGATATAGATATCAGCTCTATAGACCAGAAAAAAGTGAGCAATGCACATCACATTTTAAAGCATACAAAGCATGTTCTTCCTCATTTGACCGCTCCTCTGCGTGTGAATGTGAGCATCATTGTGACCCGGTCAGGAACTGTAGCTTACATAACAGCTTCTGAATAACTGTAAAATGCCCTCTTGTTGTGTAAGTTGCCTCACATGCAGATCAACATGTCAACCTTCAGCTAAACTCTGAGTCACCAAACGTGTCCTCTGGTAGTTTTGAGAGTTACATTCAGTCTTTCTCACGTTCAAACTACTCTTAATGGATGTGTTCATATCCAACCCTTTCAGACTGTGTCATTGTTTGACTAAAACACTATCTAAATTTGAAGAGACTGACATGCAATAATGTGAGAAACACTTCCACACATCACCAACACACACACACACACACACACACACACACGCACTGTACAGATAAGATGCCTTGCCTGTGTTTCACGGCTGTCTATAAGTGGAGTAGGGGCCCGAGATTTTCGGAGACAACCGAGCGATAGGACACTTCATCACGGTGGTTTGTGGAAGGTTCTCAGCTCTCCTCCCCACTGATAGCTGCAGTCGGTCTGGAAGAGGTTACGCTTTGGGAAAGTCTGGCAGAAACATGGACTTGTCTCCTCGGACCAGTTGGAACGTGTACAGTGTATCAGGTTCTAGCAGCATGTGGTTTCAATTGCATCCTTCGCGAAACTGCTTTCATTTCTCTTGATCAGTGTCATACAGTACTAATGCTATTATTCTATGCATTATCAAAGTAACAACAGATGATACAAGTGGTTGACTTCCAACCAAGCGCGCAGCTGTGGCTTGAATGTGCACGGTTAATGCCGCATCATATTCTGGCTCGCCGACCGGCTGCCTGCTGGCATCCTTTTGTCCTCACCACATGTGAGGACCTTCATCATTTTCACATGTAATAACACGGCGCATCGGATTTCCCCTTTTTTTTCTTCTTTTTTTTTAACAAAGCTTGCCCACTGTGCTTCGCGCACAGTGGGCATCAGTCTCACCAAATGCGGTGCTGATGGCCGGTCTAATTCAAGCAATATTTTGAGTTTTCTAAAAAAAACTGTGGGGGAGAGTCTGTGGCTGATGGCTCCACCCAGGGCTGAGCACCATCCATCTCTCCCCCTTCCCGTCGCCTGCCGCCCCTCTGTCGAGCGCCGCCCCACTTGAGATCCATTCGGGGAGCATATTTGCCAGATGACAGCGCGCTCTGTGTACCATCCATTATGGCTCAGGCAGATACATTGTCATCAGGAGCCTCTCACGCTGGCATAAATCCATGGTCAACAGTAAGTCTAGGTCAAGTGATTTATACACAGGGGCACGTCCGTACATACACTCGCCCCTCTCCTCCACAGACATATACATAAAGACATGTTCTGCCCGAGTCAAACTATGGAAACCTGTTACTGTACTCACAGGGGCTGTAATGGGAGTCTTGTTTAAAGTACAGAGGAATCTGGTCAAAGTCTGGCGGAGGTCACTTTTTGAGAAAATGCAGAGCCCGAGGGAGTGAGTGCTAGCAGTTCTACTCCTCCCTACTCCTCTTCATGTAGGAGGAGGAGGAGGAGGAGGTGCGGGGTGACTCGTACGGACACTTTTATACTCACACATTTAGCACATGCATGCTGCTCGAAGGCAGGGAGCCGTGCACGGACAAGGGAAGATGAAGTGCTAAGCACGTTGACTGTACTTGACCGTAATCTCTGGATGAGAATTGAGAAGATGCAGTGTGTGTCCCGGAGGCTCACTTGTAACATGCCAGTAGAGCTCCTGGTAATACTCGCGCATTACAATATTCCAGTGAGGGACACCTCACTTGAGTCAATTGGATTGTTCTCAAGGCCACAGAAGTGTTAAATGAGCACACGACCACTGCACGCTTGAAGAATTGATGCAACGATCAGTCAATAAAAGGGTTAACTCCTGTGTCATAATTCACATTGAGAATAAAAGCAGAGAATGTAAGCGCTGTAGCTTAAGCTGGGGTTTAAGGGGGTTTCTAAAATAGCTGAATAACGTCACTTCCATCATACCAGACAGACAAAGTCACATCACGGCACGGAGATGGACTGATCCTTGTGATATTGTCGACTGTCTGATCTACAACACGACTGACAGTTCAACGGGATCTCACACCCACTCGTCGTATCTCGCCGCTTTGGCTGAAACCCCCCGTTCTGGACATTTTGACGCAGAAGATTCGGTTAACGTCGTGAAACGTTGGCAGTCAGGTTTAGTCAACTCGACTGATTGGTTAGGGTTTGAAAGAAATAACACAGTTTGTACGCTAATAATGTAACGGCGTCACTGAGTGACGTAACTGAAAAATATCTTAACGTTGTGTTTCACAGGTGCGGCCCTGAGTAAAGTTCTGTGTTGTTTGACGGACCCATCACAAACACCCCTACTTCCCACATTACAGGACATCTAGCTCCTAATATTTGTTTGCGTTCTCTTTACGTCTAATAATGACTCAAGTGAGTCTACATCAGGGTTAGTTGAAAGCCCGGTGCGTCACATCCAGATGCTAAAGGGTGCCTTGTGCGCCGGTATCAAGACACCGAAGGCTGCTGCCTGAACATCAGTATGTGACGCCGTGTGAGTGAGACGAGGCTGGACAGTTGCTCGTCTGAGCCATAGTCCTCACAGCACCCCTGTCGTACATCATCAGACTTCAACAATATTGACTTCTGTTGAAGAGATTAGTTGTCAAGCTTTTATTTTGTTAAGGGATCAAGGTCCTTCATGTTCTTACCTAAATATAACTTTACTCCGTTGCACGTTTGAAATTGCTCGTCCAGGTGGTATTTCATTTATGAGAGCGCTCGAGACCCAGAATGCCTCGGCTTGACCGCAGGGCTTTGGAGGGATTATCTGATGAATTTCTGTTTTACAGCAGCTGTTAGTGAGAAGTCACCAAGGGTCTAAAAGTGGATGCGAAAGCCCTCCCCTAAATGTGCTGTGTGGTCACTTTCATTTTTCACTCGTCTGAAAACAGTATTACATCATTACCCATTCCTTTAAAAACTTTGCATTGCCTGCTTGATATAACCACCCATGATGAAAGTTTTGATTTAATAGTAATGGAGGAAAAAAACAAACATGTGACAGCAGCTCTGCGCTTTGCGATAGGGGTCATATCAGACTACACCCAAAATTAAACGTCCTTAACCCTGTCTCCGAGAGCCTCGAGTTAATCCTTTGCGTGTCTGCGTTGTTAAAGATCTCCTGCAGGACGAGGCAGCACCTCTTACGTCAGGGGAGATTTTGATTTACGAGGCAGGAGGAGCTAAGATTTACAACCTGCTAATGCCCACTCGGATGCTTGGATTGCCATCGCCATTCATAAGAGGCCAGCAGACCAGGACTAAATGGGACCGGGATAGAAATGTCACCTGCGTGCACAACCTTTTGCGCCCCAGAGTCCTTCTCAGAACTGTAAACTCTATCTTACACGGCTCTGCCACTTCCATTGATGGCTTATGGCAGAATCCCACTTGCGATACCGGCCGTCCTCCACTTCGCTGTAAATCAAACTGCTATCTAAAGCAGCAGCACTCAGCTTTACAGCGCTGGGCAGCGACATTATGGGAAATCCCCAGCGCTGCAATATACCAGTGGAGGTCCAACAAGGCCGTAAAGGTCACAATCTACACTTGGCAAACCACGTTTGGATTTGTGTTACATGGTGTGCACTCAAGGAGGAAGCTGAGCACCAGGCCCCCCCCTTCAGCATCAAACCTCTTGTTGACAGAGTTTAAATAATTGAGAGCCAATCAGCTCTGTAAATGAATATTGGGTTTGACCAAGAATAAACCCAAGTAGAAATCCTGCTTCTGGTCTCACCTCTGAAAACACTTCATTCACAGGTTCAGCTATTTCAGAGTCCGTAATCCAAGAGGAGTCAAAGAGATAACGGGTGTCAAATAAAACCTGTTTGGCTCATTGGTATAATGTGGTAAATGTGTAGAGGTGTAAGCCATTTCACATTCAGAGATTCACATTTGTAAAATATATTGGCAAATGCAGAGATACTCAAGCTGCTTTCTCAAAGGGAACAAAACTTCCGAAGACGTTTTGGAAAACCTATCTCCTGTATCTCTTGTGTTTTGTGCTGAGACACTGAGGCGTCCCTGGTCTTTGGCTTAATGTGAAGTTTATGTTGATGGATACACTGTCTCAGCTGACTTCAAGGCATTTTTGTGTCTGGAGTTGCTGCCTTTTTTTTTTTTACTCTGCTTTGGCTTACCACGGGCTAATGTACTGTATCTCCACTTTGTCTTTCTAATGAACTGTCACCATCGCCGCAGAAAAAAGGCAAAAGTGTAACATTTTAATTTCTGTCTTTCCACTTGATTTGTGCCTAAGACTATTTAGTACTCAAGTGATGTACAGTAGAGTGTTGCTTGAGCCTTGTGTTTGGGTCCCTATGTGTTAAATAGGAGATGAGAGAGAAGTATTATTAACACAAAGTAATGCTTTTCATCTTTCAGAAATGTTCAGGAACTTGCAAGACATTGACATTGCGTGAACAGAATTTCAAAACATTACCATGAAAAGATCAGCTGCAATCCAGTCCACAGTACTACAGTATGGGATTACCTCATCACTAGCATGTCTGTTGGAGTCCTGCTTGAACTGTCATCAACGTCTTTGACATTATGAGATAGGATTCTATTATTTGTGTCGATTACAGATCATTATACGCCGCGCCGGAGGCCTCTCCATGCTGCTGCACTTGATCTGTATTCCATCGTCGGTGTGCTTCTCAGCCTGCAGCAGTGACGTGTCTGCAGCAGCTGGCCTCTGTACTGTGCCTGTCTTTAGACATGCAAACTGATTTTTCCACCACCTTCACCATACACACACCTACACACCTACACACAACCTCCCCAAGGGAAGCGTCCTCTGAGTAATGAGACATAGCTGGGCCTGTGTTCAACGTCCCGTCACTTAATGTGACATGAATCTCCCTTGCTATGTGTGATCGATCAATTTATTACCCTGTTTATGTAAAGCCAAGCAAAGTCTCCTGACGCTGGATTTCTTCTGCCTGAAATATCAATGGCCATCACTCACTTTTTATTGCTTTTCTTTTTTCTTGTCCTTTCTGGTCGTGTGGCATTTGTTTTGTCTTGGGGAAAGGATATAAGATATGGGACGGCGCTGCAGAACATCTACAGGTATAATGCGCTTGCATGTCGATTGAATTCATGGTGTTTGCCAACAGTCGAGAGTGAAAGTCTCATAACTGGAGCAAATATTCAAATCGGGCCGGAGGAATGTTTTCTCACATTTTTGCTTCACGTATTCTTCATTTTAATAATTTATTGTTCTGTTAGTGAGTTAGTGTGAGTCATGCTGTCTGTTATACGTTCTTCGGTGCTTTCTCGCCTTTTATACAAGTTGGTACATGTTGCTGCACTCGTGACAGTACAAATAACTCTTGCACAGTGAATGTAATTCTAATTATGAATATTTAGCTGTTTTGAAACAAACGCTCACGCTCTGTCACTGTAACGCTGCCTGTCACTGAGCAACATGGCCGCCCTCTGATCTCGCCATTGTCAGCAGCTGACTTGTCCGCATTCTTTCACCGATGGCAAATTTGAGTTTCACATTTCAACAAGTTACGACAAACCTGATGGGGACGAAGTTTGCAAGACCAAAATGGCATCCTGTTCATAACACCAGCTTCAGATAAAATTCACTTCATTTGGATTCAAATAACGTGTGAGAAAAGTCAACTTGATCCAGATTGTCTTGAGTTCATGAGTTCTTGTCGCGTGGATGGAAAGGGGGAGACGTTCATAGCGTGGTCTCATCACAGCGGGTGCAGAAAGGAAGCAAATCCTCTGTTTTGTGTTGCAACATCTGGTCCTCCTACCCCAGATCCTCTTCAGAGGCGTGCCCAAACCGCCTTCCAGACCTGCTGCGTGCAGCGCTCGTGTGAGCGCCGGGGCTTGTGCTATCGGGCAGATGCCAGGCCTTCCTAAGAGGGCTTCTCGGGGCAATCCCAGTTACAAGCTCTGGTGTTAACCCGCTGGAGGACTCTTATCAGCTGCATGTCATGTTCGCATTTTCCCCGCGGTTCCGCTGACTCCCTCGCCGTCATCTCAACACTCTCCTAAGCCCCACCCTTGACGGCCACTTTTATCTGACGCGCTTAAGAGACAAACATATTTGTCTGGACCTTTCCCACAGTCACAGGAGTTGGAAAGTGTTGCAACACAGGTGTCCACCTCACTGTTGATGCCCCAGTTCCTTGAGAGGGCCGTATAGATATGTGTGCGTGTTTTAGCGCGTTGAATATACTTTACGCTTCTCTAAACTATTTTCCTTTTTACACATTTTCAGAATAGATCTTAGAGTCTATCGTTTAGATTTTTCATTTCTTCTCATTCATTTAGATCCATAAAAGATATGAAGAGTAGACACTGAATCAACTTTTATTGTGTGGTATTCATTGTATTGTTGCATATTGTCGTTGCTTGTTCTTGTGAAAATGCTTCTAAATCAAACTGTGTAAAAATTTCACATAATTTGTATACATTATTATTATTATTATTATTATTATTATTATTATTATTATTATCTATACATAATATCTTATGGAAATACCAAACAAATGTAATTATTTGTTACATACAAAACAACCTATTTGGTCTGCATCACATAGAAATCTCTTGATAATGCTTGATGGACACTGACAAAGTGAGCTTTTGACTCCCGGATCCCCACCCGACTCAGACACCCCGCTGAATCTCCTCATTACTGGGAACAATAAAAGAAAAGGAGAAGAAAAAAAATCACCCAAGCGGTTAAAGTTTTGTTGCCTGGCTTGTCGTGTTCAGTCAGTTCTTGAAACTTTGGTTTTTGTTGATGGGGGAGTTGGCTTAGTTCGCCTCCCTTTGCCTTTGACTACTGTCAGGCCTTTTATGTTCTGCCTGTGGATTTTGGGTCACTGTCAGAGAGCCTGAGTGAGGGTGTGAGGGAAATTTAAATGTGGCTCTCCAAAGGCTGGGAGAGAATATTGAGTAGCTGCTTTTCTTTTGGAGAAATACCGAATTTCGGTCCTAATTACTGGAGAGCAACCCATCACTGTGGAAAACATGTGAGTATCTATTTACTACATGCATGTTCCATCTATAATTGAGTTTGAGGACTTAGTAGTGGGTTTGATTTGTCTCATGGTATATTCCTTGAAAATATGGACATGAGGTGTAAAGGTTCAGTTTTCCTAATTGTCAGTCTTGGAGCACTCTTCTGTCTCTCGTTGGCCATTTTTAGGACACCCATCTTTGCCTCATGTTGGCACCTTTTTCTCTCCTTGGGGATTAGGATATGTCAATGGACCCCTCTGCTCCACACACACACACACACACACGCACACTCATACTCTGCCCACACACTGCAGTAGCTGCTCAAATCTCTAGTTCTTAGGGCACTGTGTATGATAGTGACTGGGCGAGCTTGGGGCTTGATTAGTGCAGTTAGCCCTTCTAAGGCTCTGGCTGTTTACAGTGGATTACAGGGAGGGAGGCAGGGGTTAAGTCTACCCAGGCACCATGCCTCCCCCTTCTCTCTCTCTCTCCCTCTCTCTCTCCTCCTCCCTGCCCCCCACGGGAGCCACTGCAGCAGGTCTGGCAGCTCGTCTGGGCTCCCCATCGCAAGGCCAGGCTGACAGGTAGCGGGATTTGGCAGAGCAGTTTGCATGAGAGCCAACAAGAAAAACTGAACATGGCGGATTAGTTTGGGATTATGTTGTCAGAGTTAGCCTTGACGGACAAACTGCAGAGGAATAAATTGCAATCTGTTTGAGGAGCACGCTGCCACGCAAACAGGAGAGGCATCGGCTCGTCTCACAGCCTGTCCAAAATGACAGGGAGGGGAGAAAATCATTAATAATTTATAAACAAAGTCCTCGGCCATTACTGACGTCTGCCCACTCTGGCTGGACAAGATGTCTGGTTGTCTAACCCCTAGCATCAGGGGCTGGGTTATGTTACATCTTAAAACCAAAAGTGACAGGCCAATGTGCAGAGATAAGAGAAGGTTTCGCTGGGAAGGGCTCGTAAAACGTACACCGGCTACTCCTGTTATTTTAAGTCTCCCATCCTATTTCTGATAAGGCAGTGAGTGAAGAGCAGACAGGAAGGTCTACATCTACCTGTGGAGGTTGTTGAACGTCCATGTTGATATGCATTAGCTCAGGACTAGTTTTGGCACCTGCCACGTGAGAATGAGGTTTTTGTGAAAGACGTGGAAATAGGTGAAGTAACAAAGGTATCTTGCAAATGTGAATGTAGAAGTTTCTGGGCAGCTCATAGCTTCTGTGTAGAGCTGGTTTGTGCCCCATATTACAGTTTTCTGACTTATTTCATGTGCATTTGGTGTTTGCTTAAAATGTCAAGATGGTTGCGTACCAGGAGACTTTTACCTATGTATTTGTGTTATATGCATCGAGAGCCCTGTGCAAAAAACATAATTATTTTCATCCTAGATGAGATCAACAATGATACTAAATAACAAGAAGATAATAAAAAAATGTCACTGAATTCCCTGTTTTTTTTTTCCAAGCACTCAACCTTGAATCATATGTCTTTTCAGAACAGGATTTGAAATAATTCAGGGCATTTAAAAATTGTAGCATTGTTCTCACTGACTTGATTGAATGGAAATGGGTGATTTTTAATGACACATGTGAAGAGTATAGGAATAAAAAAGGTAGGAAGATAGTGATAGCTTTGTAAATGTAAAACTCGTGAGCAGAAATAAAAATAAAATTGCACAAATGTCCCTCTAAAAGAGTAAACACACTGCGACGGCTACATTTCATCTCTCTCCGTCTTCATCTCACATCTGAGCGTCGGAGAATTGAATTAGCTCCATTTGACGCAGCTTTGTCGTGCCGAGGACTGACTGGCATGGTAAAACGTATTAATGAGCTTTATTGCATTCTATCCTCTCCTACATCATTAGGAATGCATGTCTGTATGTTAAACATATGAATATGCATCGGCATAGAGCATTTGCTCTCAGAGTTAGCAGTGAGCCAGCGTTGTGCCTTGAATAATAATCCATCGCAGAAATCAACTGCATTTTCTTTGCCTTTGCCTTTTAATTGAAAAAAGATAATAAGATCACATTTTGTTTTTTAATTTCGTCACGAAACTGATTCTGAATATCAAATTGTGCTCCGATTGAAGGAACATCTCATTTTATGCTTGGTGATATTTGCTTAAATGATAAAAAATAAAAAAAATCTTCAATGTTGCATTTTTAGATTAATTTAGTTTCATGTGATCTGTGATCAAGAATCAGCAAATAAATACACGGTTATACTATTTTCATTAAAAATGTAAGTTGGTGAGCAAATACATTTGCCTGAGACATATTTCTGTCTGTCTGTTCATTCTGGACGAACCCAGTCCAGTGTTCCCAGTTACACTGGCAGGGTGATCCTGAGGTCAGCAGAGGTCACTGGATAAAGGTTAACAAATTACCACGATGCCTCTCACACACCTGATTGATGCCGAGTGGGGGAGGGGGAGTGTGTATCGGGGTCAGGTCAAGATAAGGTATACGCCTGGAGACGAGACATAAAAATATGTATGTGTAAAGGCCAGTGCAAGTGTATAAATATATTATATATATATATATATATATATATATATATATATATATATATATATATATATATATATATATATATATATATATATATACATATGTGTGTGTGTGTGTGTGTGTGTGTGTGTGTGTGTGTGTGTGTGCACTGTGGCAGACACAACCTTCTGACCAATGCCTCCAGAAAGCTGTATAGACATTCACATTAAACTGACTTTTATTATTGGACATATTTGTTTCCAAGCACATTTTGAGACATTTTTACATCACATTACATTGACTGCTTTATTTAAAGTGATTTACAATTAATGATTTCAAACTCAAAAGGAGCAGAAGCTAGATCAAATCATCAAAGGCAGGGTGCTCAACCCAAACAAATAACGGAAAGTGCAATTGAGATCTATTGCAACTGCCTTTGTGTTAACTAAATGAGATGGAAAAAACATATATTACTTATATATAGATGTTGCATATATACATACATATATATATATATATATATATATATATATATATATATATATATATATATATATATATATATATATATATATATATACCCTTTATGCATTGTGGATTTTATTGTCGATTTTATGATAAACAATATTATGACTATGTTTAATGACTCATCAATAGAAAACAGCTCTGTTCCATTCAACGGTGTTTTGTGTTGAGCTCTCATGTAAATGAGAAATGAGGACCCACAAGTGGAAACTGGAGCACTGCCTAATTCTGAGAAAGAAGCATTTAATTGATCCACTCAGTGCATTCATTTTCCTCCTCTCCCTCCGTTCTCCTACCGCGGTGCTCTCACTGTACACTGCAGCTTTGCCCTGTGGAAGACCTTCTCTTCATTCAACACACACAAGTCTCCAGCGACAGCAGCCGGCGCTCCTCAAGAACAAAAGACACTATCTGCACACATCAGGCATGCAGCGTGTTGTAAGAAGGGGTGACACAAAGGAAGGGAGCCTCCTGATTTACTGACGGGACAAATTAGAGGGAGCAAGTCTTCTATCTGGGCTAAATATTTCAGATAGGGTGGGCATGCAGGAGGGTGACGGACCCTCCAGGGCGCCATGGGGGTGCTCATGTTGATTGGCTTATCTGGGGGAAGGTGAGACACATAGACGCTTCTGACTTCGTACTATTACTCTGGTGAGTTTGGTGCTGTTGCAGCTCATTAATATCCAAAGAAATGACAGCATATGAAGCGATAACCAGTTTGGGTTCATTCCAAAGGAAGATATCTACGATTGTAATGACTGCTCCAAAAATAGCAACAGTCCTTTGGTTCAACCCATCCACAATTTTTAAGAGGGATAAAGTACAGAAACCCAAATAGTTTATGCTATGAACATAAAGTATCGTGGAAGGAATCTTGGAAGAGCTCATCCTCGCTCAGTCCCCGAGGTAAATAAATAAATCAGCTACGTCCGTACGCAACTTTTGACCTGTGGCGACTTCATCCGCTGGAAATTACTGTTTCCATATTCTCTTTGATTTTCAAACGGTATTATCTTTGTTCTCCAGCGGAGGGAGGGTAAACAGAAGCCGTGAGTCATATGTCTCTTTAAATAAACTGTATTGTCTGATGATGTTTTAATGGGCAAACCTCGATCCCCTGGGCAGTGACCCTTCAGAGCGTGCTCCAGTTATGTACTCTGCACAGGGTGCTGAGATGTAATTGCTATGTACATACCAGTCGGCTCTTTGGTTTCTACACTGCAAGAAATGTCCCACTGAAGGACTCTTTCAGTATGTATCAAGACTTCAAAGCATGCCTCCTTCTGTACATGCCATTCAAATTTGAAATATCATAAAGTTAAATATATCCTTTTTTTAACCAACTCAGGAATTTACGCGACGCAGAACAAAATTTTGCTCTCGTGAAGATCCGAGGCCAAAGGAAAATGACTCGCGTCCAACATGCTAAATAAAATGAATCTAAAATAAATTCAAAACAGATTTACATCGGAGAAAACTAAGATACTATGATTTGAGTGCTTAGTTAAACCAGATATCCCAAACAAGACCCTCAGATGAGGTTTTAAAATAAGCAAAAAAAGTTACGAGTCAAGTGGGAATTAGTGCTGACGTTAGCTAAGCTAAGCTAACCTTGTCTGTCTGAGAGGAATATGAACTAAACAGCACGATGAGTCCTTTTGAATGTCATGTTGTAAAGTGACAGATACCTTACATTGTACATAACAACTACTACGCTCTCTGGCTGAAAGGGTAAAGAAACATCTTTTCGACAATCAAAAGAAAGACGGGGCTAAGACGTGCTGCAGGCAGCTAGCTAGCGCACCGTGGAAATTGGAAAATGCGTCTCCATGGCAAGAGTAACCCTGAAATGTCAGTCAACCGTCACCAAGAGAAACGCCCACTCCAACCGTAGATGCTGTTTTCATGAATATATATATAAAAACAGTCTGTTCCTATCTCAAAAAATGTATGTAATACACATGTTGTTGGTAATATTAGTTTCAATTGCAGTCCGAGTTCAAACTCGTGCTTGTAAAAGTGGATATTTTTTGCAGTGGGTGTCTTGTTCTTCCCACCTTGTTCCCACATGTGGGTCGTCTTCCAGTCATAACAGAGAGGGGGCGTCCACAGAACAGACAACATTGTGATTTGTTTTCGTCGGCGACCCCCACACCCTGAGCTTCAGTGATGTTTCTCTGGAAAGAAACAGAGATATGTGCAAGAACGGGGGGACCAAAAAGAGGACAAGAAACTTTTTTGGGGGGAAAGAACAAATGATGTTATCAATGTGAAGGAATGAGCAGGAGAGAGAGAAATGAGACAAAGTAGTTCAGCTCAATATGTGCACGACTCCCCCGTTTTCCTTTTCTCGCTGAAACTAATGAATTTTTGCGGGAAGAGGAAATGCTTTGGGAATAGGTAAAAATTTCATCAAACACCGGATGTGTGCACTTGATTAGTGATTCAGACCAAAGCTAACTTTGGTAAGACAATATTACAAGAGGGCTCAAGGAAATGGCTAATGAGCAGCTAAGCTAACTTCATCTCGCTCCAGAGCATACAGTCATCCGATTTTCTCGGCATCAAATCCTAATTGGATTGTGGAGAAATAAAGAGGACAAAGAACATTTATCTTTCACAATCATCAGGAATTCACATCTTGGGCAAATGTGCTAGCTTGCATTACAATTTGATTGAATTAACTATTAATGAGCAGGAGAAACCAATATCATGTTCAATGTTCCAACCCTTAACACTCAATAGATTATTCTGATTTTGGCTTTAGTCTTTTTGTCATTTTTGTCCGTTCTTTTAGCCGTCTTTTAATTTCTCAGCCTCTCTCTCTCTCTCTCTTTCCCTCTCCACACCTGTCTCCCATTAGGCTTCGATGACTAGCTAGCGTGGCGTGCACAGTGCACGGGAAGCGGTGCAGTGACGTGCTCGACAGGCTCGCCAGCCGACAGCGAGGGCGCGGCCTGACCAGGATGTAAAGTAATATCCCGGCAGCGCATGAGGTCAGTCATCCCCCTTTTTTTTTTTTTTACAGGCAACATGAAAAGAGGTTCGAGTGCCGGTCACGAGACAGGGTTGGGTCCCCTTTGTCTCAGGAAGGGTTCATCAGTTCAGATCATGTAACGTGGCGAGGCGGCTGCTGCAGGACAAGTCTAACATACTAACGTAATTAGATGATATTGCACGCATTCAGTGACATTTGCAGACACGGACAACTTCCAGGAGTGAGCGGTATATCATTGCTGCCATGTGGAATCTCACATTTCCCCAAGGTCAGCTTTTCAGGAATTAAAAGCTTGATTTATAATTGACCATCATGCATTTTTGAAATTGTCAAAGGGGTCATGAAAGGGTTTCATAAGGCTATAAGAATTTTCTCAGCCTACGAAAGACCTCGTAATCCGAGACTCGCATTGCTTTTCTTTTCTTTTTTTTTTTTTTACATTACAATGTTTAAAAATGTCACTACAAGGTGAGAAAATGGTTTCACAAGAGAAGTTTAGAAGCGACAGTGTTGTTTTGTCTACCTTCAGAGTAGAGAACAAGAGTATACAATGAGATATTTTATCGTCTGTTTTGACTGTTTCCACAGGTTAGGGTGCCAATTAACCCCAGATGGATGGAGTCGCCCACACGAGAGGTGACGTGAGGTGATTCGCCACCACTTTGGTATTAGTCTCATAATGCAAGCTGACGGTGGGGATTTCAGAAGCAGGGGAGGGGAAGCGGGGCGTCCTGAGGGTTCGTGTTCGGGCCTCTTCTGTGAATCATGCAGCCTAGCGTGCGATCGGCACACTGCCCTCCTCTTGACTCCCTCATAAGCTCTGTTACAATAACACACTTGCCTTTCACTCCGGCCCTAACCCCGAAACTCCCCCGTCCAAACCCACACCCACCCACCAACAACACTCCACTTCTCTGAGAAACGCTCGGGGAACGAGGAGCAGCCCAAAAGCCTTACGCTTTTCTCGAAGATAAAAGCTGGAGGGTATTTCTTTCGGCTGCCGGCTCCCCTCAAAACTCCATTGCTGTGTTAGCATAACTGCGATGACAAAGATAATCTAGGTTATTATTATTATTATTATTCCCTGCTTTAATTCATTTCTCCCCGGGGCTCAAGGCGGTAATAAGGAGCAGACGTGGACTGTTTCTAAACCCACTCCACTTCCTCAACACTGCAGTCCCCACCAAGAGCAAGTCAAGGTTAACAGTGCCATCTACAGTAGAGAGGAAACTAGTCCATCATGTGCTTTGATGGTATAGAGATGATATGTGAGGTTCAGACACAAACATATCTAAGGTACCAGCAATCTTGTACTGGGTTATTACCTTTTGCTTTTTAGTGTTGGGTTGAGCAAAAGTGGACCTCTTTTTGGAAGATTTATGAAAGTACTACAACACATATCAACTCAGACTCATGCTTTTGTGAGACTGTCGGAGAAAAAAGATAAAGGGCAGTTATGACATGGATATATATATATATATATATATATATATATATATATATATATATATATATATATATATATGTATATATATATATATATATATATATATATATATATATATATATATATATATGGATTGAAAGTATTAAATATTGTAGGAATGCTGCATGAATCATATTCAGAAAAAAAGCCCCACTGTACTTGAAAGCACAGTTTTACCATCAGCTGAAACAAACACAAAACTATAAACACAGTTATCAGGAAAATCAAAGATGATATTGTGTATTCCTCTCGGGAAATGTGATCAGTGACAACATGGTTTTTCAAAATACAATGTTTTCCATAACTGGTCAATTCATAGCCTATTTACTCAAAGGCCTTTCGACCAAGCCTGTGTTTATTTTCTAAGTATAAAGCTGATGGGTCACTCACTGTTGCTGAACCCACCCGCAAATGAGTTTCAGTTTACATCCTGATGCCAGCTAATATATCGTATGTAAATAGTTCAAACCACAGACATGTCCTTGATGAAAAAGTAAGTGAGTAGTGCAGTGTGTCAGATTTGTCTTTCTGTAAGATCAAATCAAATTCAAATCTAATTGTCGAGCATTAAGCTGACTCCCAAACTATTTTGCTCCAAATGTCTCAAAGGTTGCTAATTAAGTGTTGTAGAATATCACAAAATATACAAAGAAATCCAATCTCACCTCATTATGTATCAGTATGATTCTGATTAGAACAGAAGAGCCTGAATCCTGAATAATTGTTTATCCATTTAAGCAGCAATAAGGCCAGGTGAGTGACTAACTAATTCACAGCGGAGTAATTTAGCTCATCAATGTCAGAGACTATACACAGGGATTCAGAGATTTAACCGTTTGCCTTGACGAGAGAGAGGAGAAAAAAAAAAGGCTAAAGACAGACCATTACTGTTTATCCTCAGCCTTATCACTACTGGCGATGGGCTTGTAAATATTATCCTATTCTCCCTAATCCACTGCACAACGCCGAGCTCACCCACTTACCGGAAGCTCCGACATTTACCTCGGGATTTGCCGGGGCTTGGGCTAGAGTGGCTGCGAGTGGAAAAGTGCTAATCTACAAGGCAGATTCAGGATTAGTGCGGTGAGCCAGGTGACCCGAGGGCCTGAGATGTGATTGGCCGGAGTAGATGCAGGCCTGTGGTCCTTGGCGGCGGGTGACTGACGAGAGGAAACTCGGAAAGCGAGGGGTGAGGGGGGGTGGGGTGCAGCTCTCCACAACTCTGCTTTCTAGTTACTTCTCCCATTCTCCTTTTTTTTCATCTCCTTCTCCCCCTTTCTCTCTCTCTCTCGCACACTCTTTCTCTCTCGCTTTCTCTGAAGGAGCCCTGATGAGAATTCCACTAATCAGCTGAGGATTAACTGGGACTCAGACAACACTACATCTAATTCCCCCTTCACCGCCACTGGGGCAACAAGAGGCCCCACGCAGCACTGCAGCACACCGACACTGAACAGATCACCATGCATGTGGATGCAACTATATTGTTAGGGAGATGTTCACCTGTTGAGTTAGACATCAGACTGTGCTCACTGAGTCGCTCCATTGTGCCAATTCTGTTTCATATATGCATTTATTTACTGCTTATGTGTTTTGCTTTAGTGCGTTTGGAGGCAGCAGGTTTGTGAAGATGTGTACTTTTGGTTATTTGCTAATATGAAAAAAAACAACTATCCGTTCAAAACATCCCCGATGTGTCCCCCATTGTTTAGGGGGACTGACGTTTTGCAGCCTCGAGTTGGGCAGTTCAGCTCACGCTAATGGGGTTTTAGGCCGTCGCCATCTTGTTTTTTTTGCAACCAGAAGTAAAACGAGAGAGTGGAGCCGCGGCCATTTGTAGATGACCAAAATGTTGCAACTAACTTTCATGAACTGAGAACACACTGTAAAAAGGTTTGACAAAAGCCACACCCCTAAAGCATACTCAACTTTATGGTCTATTGTACTCGAAATGAGGCCATAATTTACTAAATAAACCGTAGGCTTTATTAGATGTCCTGTTAGCTATTAGAGGGTTTGAGGCATTTCTTCATTGACTTCTCTTGTGTAACTCTGGGGTTGCTACTCGGTTTTAAACATAACAATAAAAGATGTCAATGTGCTTCAGTTTTAATAATTGGATATTGAGTGGCAAGAGTTCATAAAGTAAAAATTCAGTTTTAACATCTTGTGACTTGGCAGATACGTTAATTAATTACTTTTGTAATTGCAACAACTGTCTTACCAACTGTTTTACCAATTACACTTTACTTTACAACATTTTGGAATCCAAGATCAGACAAACATTTTTCCTTGGAACGTCCTAAATACTTCAAATTGCTCCAGTGGAGTTGATCAATATCCAAAAATGAAAGATTAGTAGAAAACCATAAGAGTGTAAAACATATTGTGATCATAAATTGACTGTAAAAGTCAATTATAGAGCAGAAAGGCAAAAATATCTGCTGTAGTTGAAAAATAATGAGGATTTGTTGCTTTTACCACAGTTTTTTTTATTTTCAGTGGATTTTGAATTTGGGTATTGAAATTGTTAAAACTGAAAAGTAAAATATGTCACTTGGGGTGGTCGAGTTGTGATGTATAGTTGTTGTTTTTTTTTTTGCATTTAGATTTTATTGTAGAGTGGAAATGGAGACACATGAAGAGAGAGGGGGGATATGACGCGTAGCAAAGGATAAAAATAAGTGATCAAATAAATGACTAATTTTGGCTAAAACACCCGGATTGGCTGAGAATGTGCCGTTCAAACACAGCGAAGCTGAATGTTTTGGCCTCTATCTCGTCTCCTTCTTCTGTCCGAGATGAGTGTGTAAGCCTGGGCGTGACCGCGTGAGTGTAATCCTGTATGCTTGGATAAGAACACGATGGTCAGCTTGTGTTTTTCAAAGTGACACTGGCATCGGGAGCTCATTCATTTTAATGCCGAGGCTCACCAGCCAGGTCATGCTGGGCCACCCACAGAGCACAACTACTCATAAGAAAGAATCCCAACATCAAGAGTGTGCAGTTTCACACCATGCGAGGTGGGACATGTGATATTTTAAAGTCAGTACGTCTGGATCTGCTTAATATTAATGGCTCAAACCATGAATTTTGCCTAATGCACTATTCATGATAATATATTAGCGGCATCAAGGGTAAGTGGGTTGCATTTTCAGTCTGGTTAAGTACATTTTGGCAGCAGTCCCGTGCTATCTCGGAGACAGGTTGGCTTCCCAGCCTCCCACAGTTTTGCAGTAATGAAGGGGCTGTCTTACCCAAACAAACAGGCTCTCTGGAGATGTACCTCAACTACCTCCTTAATCCAGGAAGTCTCTCTTATCTCTCCACAAATGGCCCCGTAGCGAGGCACAGCACACCGCGATGTCATTCATCAGCGAAACCCCAGAGCAAAGTGTGATGGCTTCATGTCGGGGAAGGGAAAAGTGACAGCACGCACTCCGGCGGCGTAGATCAAGGCTCCGGGCTCAGGTTTTGCCGATCGGTCGTCAATCCACGTGTCACAGTGCTGAATCCACACAGAATGGTGCGTGTTTATTTGTCATTGGCAGATATCGATACCTCCATTGCGTGAGTCCTCCTGGTGTGGCGGGGCGGTTGTGTTGGTCGCTGAGGATTTTAAGCTTATTCTGCTGTGGAATTTGTCATAAATCTCTCAATAGGGTTCAAATATTTTGAAGCTGTTTTATGACACTCTTTTTTATTTGAAATTTCATCTATCACAAAAAAATATATATTCACAAGTTTTTACAGACAAATTCTGTGATATTTTTTTTTCACGGCTCAGTTTATTTTAAAAAAAAAGAAGAGTATTTTGTTTTTGACCAAAATCAATTTTCTATTCATGAATTATTTGGTAGCTAACAAATGCTGCAAAATGAAAAGTCGAGTTTGAGCGCTTGTCCACAGAGACGTCCGTGGCTGAAGGTGTTGACAAGGAGAAAGGGCGGGGGGGGAAGTTGGGGAGTGAGGACCGGCAGCGGAGGAGAGTAATTTGTGGAGGAGTTGTGACACTCGGCGCCGCTCATGAGACAACTTCATAGAGAGCTAAAAGCTTTGCTTCACCCGCTGAACACACTCCCACACAAAGCTGACGGCGCCATGACAGGCACAGAGATGTCAAATGAAAAGCAGGAATTAACCAGAGAAAGTTTGTGAAATGTTTCATAAAAATAGGATTGTATTGAGCAAAAGGTGATAAAAAAACATTAGTAAGTATTGTTCGACAAGAGTAATTATGGTTTTATGAATTATAGTTTTATTATCTTTAAAAATGTCTGAATACAACTGTTATTGCTGCTGTTATTAATAATAATCATTATTATTCTAAGAACAATAGAACAATTCAGATGGTGCTTTTATTTTACTAATAATCTTAATATTTTTGAAAATGATAGGAAAGTATCAAAGTGGCCATAAAAATGAAATATTCTCACTTCCACAATGAAAAATGAGTAAAGAGAAAACAATCAGTTCCTTTCAAAAATATTCCAATTAAAAATACCATGACAAATTATCTTTGCTTTCACAAATTATTTTATTTAATGCAATATATGCTTCAATGGTAAATGTAATAATTAATTGATGTAATATTTAATAATTACGTAAAACTCAAACTTTTTTTTTCTTTTGACCGCTCCATACAGTTATTCTACTTAAAGTGCTCTAACTTCTATTATATTTTCCCAGACGAGCACACTTTGACTTGTAAATATTCTTCTGCTGCATTTATTTCATGTTTGTCACTCACATATCTAAAATGATAATTTAATGTACGATGTCTCATGATACTTACAGAGGAAGAGGTTCACAAAGTCTCACAAGACTACAAACCAATAGAAATAAATTGTATATATTTATGCTCATTAAAATTGCCAATGTATTGTTATTTTCTTGATGTCTTGTTGTTTTGTGACTTGTTTTATGAATTATAATTTGTCTATTTTAATGAAATACTGTCGGCTCATCTGTGATTGACTCCTCTCTCATTGTGTGTTAAATAGTAGTTAAATGTGTGTTAAATAGTCGAGCGGTTTCCCATTACTATCAGCGACTCCGAGGCCGGTTCTGAGCGAGTTGCTGAGAGCTTTCATCCAACAGTGTTGATCGCTAATACTGATCTGTACATTTTCTCCAACTAAAGCTCTTATAAAGAGCTAAGACCATAAGACTGTGTTTGCGAGTTTAGTAACTACGCCAACAAGGCAACAAGGAGCTGGAGAGAATTGGAAACTGAGTGCGCAGCCGGTTCAGAAAGCTGAAAACAGCTGTGTTTTTACAACCACTGAAACACAACGCGAGAAAGGATTTTTTTTTTTTTTTTTTTGCCATCGGCTACCCATACTGCACCTGCCATTTCCATCACAGCCATGTGGTCACAAAGGGAGCAGTATATCTGTCAACAGGATCAAGTGCTCAATAGAAACCGCGAGCCACTCAATCCTTCAAGACACCCCCTCCGCTGGCCTCAAACAAAGCCCCAAAACCCCTCAACCTGGCCATCTCAGCCCAATTGAGTCAGGATATCCTCCTGATTTCTGTAAGGAAGATACTTTCCTCACCTGTCCAAACTGTCTAAACTACCTGGGAAGCTGCGTGTGACCCATGGACGCCATTTAGTCGCGCTTTTCCAAATATTTCTCATACAACTTTTGTTTTTGGACCTGTCACTATTGGGATAATAACGTGGAGATAAACATCCTGCCGCAGCTGTCTCGCAATGGACGTGCAGGTTGATGCAAAGCTGTCCGACTCTCCAAATGTCCAACTCAACATCACCTGTCATCGATGTTTCCAAATGTCATTTCACAGAGGAGGGATATGGCAAGTGCAAGCTCACTGCCCTGGTAAAGATAGATCGTATCAGACTTGTCATCGTGGCTCAGCTCTAAACTCAACGTGAGCATTAAATAGCCCGGCTCTCATGTGATCTTCAGCTCCGACGCGAGTGCGAATACGGGATTGGCGCCCTCTCCGAGGTAAAATACCCAAACGAAGTGGGAAGGAAACGGAGAGACCGGCCCGTCCCGCTGGGGATTAAGGAGAGGTCACAGTGGATCAGCTGGGTCTTCCTCTCCCACAGAGGAGGGAAAACAAATATTAATCACCTCTAGCACTTCACACATAAAGGGCCCCGAATGCAAGGGCAGGAGGGCCGGCGGAGAAGACGACGCCGGCCCCCACGGCTAATGAAAAACCCCGTAGGGGCCGTGCCGTCGAGGGGCCCGGCGCTCTCAGGGCACCTCAGTGCGACAATGTCTGTTTCTAGTGTTTGGAGAGAAATTCAGTTGCACTTACTTTACAGGTGATGTTTAGGGGATCTTTCATGATCAATGTAAGGTTGGTAATAATGCACGAGAGAGGCGTTTTGACATCTATGGAGTACCCACTGTGGTGTGTGTGTGTGTGTGTGTGTGTGTGAAAGGAATAGAGTGATCCACAAAGAGAGAATGAGTGTGTGCAGCAGCAGCGAAGGTAACTGGAATGTGTGTTTGTTTATTCTCTCCCGAGTTGGCATGGCGCTCCTCTTCCTCCCACACCTCCCACCCCAAACCTCCCCCGCCCCTCTCCTTCGTCCATGAGGCATCTCACGAGTGGCAACGACGAACCCCACCTGGCATACTGGCGACGGCGCCATCTGGTCGCGGCCAAGGCTCGCCATCGGGCCCGCAGTCAGTACCCACAGTGCCAGTGTGGTGTTGTTTAATGAGCGCATATGAGCAAACATTTGACTGCCAGGTGGCGTTTGCCGCCACGCCATGCCGACCAGGCAGGGTTCTGCCATTGCCGTTCAAACCCGGGGGCATCAAAGGGGGGCCTTGGATTTCCAAAGTAACTAAGCCATAATCCACCCCCTTATTGGTCCCATTCATATTGAAATACATGATCAGAGGAACTGAGGAGGCCCTAATCTTGCCAATGAGCGGTCCGGCACAGCTGCAGGGATAAAGTCAGAGTATGAGACCACCAGTATATTAGAAAAACTCAGGCCTCGCTGATTGGATTAGGGGAGACGAGGGAGGGAGGGCATGGGCTCAAGGGTGAGGAAATGTCATCTCCCAGCGTTGTGTGTGGCGTTCTCGGCATTGGCGTCCGAGGATCAGGAGGTGGGGCGCGCACACTTTGTCCCGGGGTTCGGTGACCCGCGAAAAATAAATTGAAGGGGGTGAGACGAAGAATGGCGAGAACAAAATGGAAAGCAAAGGCAAAGGCTGAGTGTGTGGAGTCAGGCCTCGATAGCGACTCCCAGCCGCCCAGCATGAGCTCGTCTGGTATTAAGTTGTAGCATGGCAGTTTTGAGTAGCGAAAGAAAGAGAGAGAGAGAAAGAGAGAGAGAGGACTAAACCGGGCATTAGCTGTCGACTTAAAGGTTTGTGCTGGTTCCTCTGGTAGGAAGAGCCGCCCCGTTTAAGTGTGATTGAGCGTGGCTTAGATGAGGATCAATGGTTATCCTCTCGACTGTTTTGTTTTGAGGTTTCTTTTCTGTATTTACTGTGAGGAAAGGGAGAAGCCATTTTGTTTCTCAAAGCAGGAGCCAAATATTTCCATAGTTGTATGCCTGGCAATGTGATTTATTCATTTAAGCCTACAAATACATGTCAAAGTTCACGATTTATTATTTTAACACACTTGATTCCTCCCCTAATTTCATCTTTAACCAAGACTGTAAAAACATTCAGACTTTAAATAGCGTAAAATCGGACTGGATTGTGCTATTACGGGAATACCGTATGAATATTATATGATACCTCCCATCACTGATGTTCAATCTGCAGTTAGTATAAAGTACTAAGTGAAATGCTCTGACAGTAACATGTGCAGGTAAAAGGACGGCGTGTGAGTTCTTCAACCAGCACACATATGTGTTTAGAAAGTGCTGATAATTGATTTCAGTAGAAATGCTGGACGTGATTCCTTTCTCTTTTTATATCTTGTATGTCAGCAGTCGGCTCTTTAAAGATCACAGGGAAGTTGTCGTGGGAGGAGTTAGTGTTTGACCCCGGCCTGTCTGCACTCAGCGATGAGGGATACTTGATCACTTAGCGATACGTTTTATTGTTCATTACTTCAGATTCACACAAATACATGTGCGTCGTGAGATAGCTCTTAGTAATACAATCAATCTTCCTCGTAAACTATTTGCTTGTGGTAGATATAAAGTTTTCAAAAAAATGATTGTGATTAATTATTCATCAAGTATTTCAAGTCATTTGACACTTTTTTTAATGTTGTAAAAATAAGATGTAGAGCTATGACATGATATATATATATACACACATATGTAAATATATATTATATGTATATGTACACACATACACATGCATTCTAAATATACATTATATGTACAGTAGATACATACACGTGCACACAACTTATACAAAATGTGATTTTTCATATCGTACATGTGGCCATTTGATTTCCTGGCCATTTATTGCACTTTGTGATCCTGCTCCTGCAGACTCAACAGTTGAGCAGCGGCACAGAGCCACATGGCCTCCGCTGAGCTGACGATGGATTTGTGGCTCTTGGTACACCTGCCCAAGATGTTTACTCTGGATTGACACTTAGCCCGCTGTGAGGATAGAGTTATGGAGTTATAGAGACAGACTTGCGTCAATTCCACATTCCCTCATCTAAACAAGGTGTTCACATCTTCTCTGGAGATATAAAATAAGTGGACACTTTGAATGATGATGTGTCCCGGCCATAATACGATAAGAATATTTATACTATCAGAGCGGTTAAATATTATGAACCAAAGTGTTCATGTGCTTTGAATTACAGCCATTTCTGTTAGGCAGGACATAACAAATAATTGCACATATTATTCTGTAGGCCTCCACAGACAGACAAGTGTAAATGCACTTACACACACACAAATGCAGACACAGGTGGGCCGTTTCATCTCAGTCATTCTTTGAGTTTGTAGACAGCAGACTTTTATGGAATCCATCTGCAAATTTATCCAGCCGCTCTGGAAAAAACTTTACTCCTTGCATTTGACTGTGAGTGCGGTACGCCAGAGCACATTTCTCTGTAACGTGTTAAAGATAAACTTTGGATACTGGAAAACAACATTTTAATCTGACAGACCCGCCGCAAATAGAAGCTTTTATTCCAGTGGGATCAAGGTACTTTGTATCTTTGGGATTTAGTTGAGACTATTTTTGGAACATCTTCAAACTCGAAGGTCCGAGGTTTGAACTCTCGTTCCCCCAAACTGGATCCCTACTAGATCCAAATGGACCGTTGTGTAGCTGACCTTCCCCTCTGATCTCTCTGTGAAAGTTTCCCGAATGCATCATTACTTTTGAGAAAAGGCCAGTACGTTCACACTAAAAAATAACTATTGATACATATCAAATACATATCAAATACTTCAAATAGTGTCCCACAATACAATCTACAATTGAAACTAAATTGATACACACATATACAAATCAAGGACTTCTTTTGCCTTTTAGAAATGGAAACAGTGAATGAAAACCTACCCGGCTTCATAGGAACAGTATTGTTTGTTAATTGTCTTAAATGCCAGTTGATGTGGTGGTTCACTTGGACTGCGATCTGTAGGCTTTAGCTTCTATCTTTATCTTCTCAACCTTTTGCTGCTGAGCCAGTTTGACGTCCTGGATGTATCCTTCAAACATATGTTGTAGGCATGTCTGCATATCAGAAATTGCTTTTTTGTTTTTCTAGAAATGAGATGAGACATCTTTAGGGAGTGCAGTTAGTGACAGTGTGGGCCCCACGCTAGCTCCAGTAGCAGCGGCTAACAACAACAAGAGAAAAGGGGCTCGGGGAAGGTTATCCTGGAGAACATTATCGAGTAGCTCATCCTGTTTTAGAGAGGAGCTTTTTCCTAAAAACTTAGAATAGTGTTCAAATTCAGGAAATTTGTTTGTGAACATAAATGAAAAATACTGCCTACATCTTTTTACATAAATACAAATTGCTCTGTATTTCGATATCGGCCTTTAAAAATGTCCATCATTTGAAAGCTACATACCTACAGTATACACAATGAAATATAAGCTTTGTAATTGTGCCATAAGGGTCACTCAGTTTAAAACAAATGTTTACTCTGGTCCCTGTGGGCTAAGAGCGCCAGCTCAACAATCCGATTGTCCCTCAGAGGGATCTTGATTAAGTGCCCTGTTGAGAGAGTGGCGCAGTTGCTGAACAAATACTAAAATGTCCAGAGCAACAACGGTGGTTCAAGTGCCACAGCTCATTATCCACTGTGCAGAGCGTTTCATTTACAATTTGAAAAATTGACAGGAGGCATTATTTTATCTGTATGTGACCTCCTCTGTTGTTACGGGTCAAGGAGCCTCTCAGAGTGATCAGGTTTCATCTTTTTCTACAAATTGTTCAAATAAAACTAAGAGTTAAAGTAATTAAATACTTCAACCTAATAATTTTTGAAAAAATTCATACATCATCAATACGTTTTTCAAAAACGGTGGTGAGAAAAGTCGAGCATGAACAATGAAAGTGTTACAGTTCAGCTGAAAGGAAGATATATAGTACGTCTCTTAATCAAAGGATCCTTAAATATAAAGAAACACTAATTGACTGTCAGTTTGTAAAGCAGTTTCTTTTGCCATGGCACCACATCAGCATACGGATTCACATTACTTAAAGTGTAAAGAACATGTCAATACATTCGTACTTTGACATACATTTCCCTTCTCGG
>NW_027175868.1:0-12500 GCF_023055335.1 Clinocottus analis
CATGAATCCATTTAAGAAACACACATTACACAATCAAAGACCAAACACAAGTTATTATATTAACTTTCTTTTTAGTTGAAAAGAACACAACTGCTCCAACAGATTGTTCATAAGAACATGCACGTGGTCTGAGTTGATGATGGGTCCATTCACCCATCCATCCCATTCACCCATCCATTCATTCACCTATCCATTCACCCATCCATCCATTCACCTATCCATCCATCCATTCACCTATCCATTCACCCATCCATCCATTCACCTATCCATTCACCCATCCATCCATTCACCTATCCATTCACCCATCCATCCATTCACCTATCCATTCACCCATCCATCCATCCATTCACCCACCCATCCATTCACCCACCCATCCATCCATTCACCCATCCATCCATTCATATGTCATATATTCATCATTGATCCATTCATTCATATCCATGTCTTTAGTGTCTGATATACATTTGAACAGGATGTCTCTCTTTAGTATCTCTCTCGTCCATATGGCTGGCCCCTCTAGCCCCGCCCACTATAGCCCCTCCCCCTCTAGCCGCACCCACTCTAGCCCCGCCCTCTGGCCCCGCCCCCTCTAGCCCCGCCTCAAAATAGTTTGACTTGATTTCAAAGTAACGTCAGGATGAGAGAAACGTAACAGAGTCTGTCACACACACACACACACACACACACACACACACACACACACACACACACACACACACACACACACACACACACACGCTGTGTCTCGAACACACACCCACACACCACCCACACACACACACACCACACACACACCACGCACACACACACACACCACACACACACACACACACACCACCCACACACACACACACCACACACACACCACACACACACACACACACACACCCACACACCACACACACACACCACACACACGCCACACACACACACACCACACACACACCACATACACACACACACACCACCCACACACACACACACACCCACACACACACCCACACCCACACCCACACACACGCTGCGTCTCGAACACACACACACACACACACACACACACACACACACACACACACACACACACACACACACACACACACACACACACACACACACACTAACGGTGGTCTGACTCGGTGACAGCTGAACTCAACAATACACTGCTGAATTATTGAGTGTGTGTTAAGGTGGAAAACATCAAGTCTCGCCAGAACACACACACACACACACACACACACACACACACACACACCACACACACAAACACACTTCTGTTATTAAATGTCTCTATGTTCATACAAGCGACCATCTTGGAGGCCAGCGGCCGCCGAGGCTCATGGGTAATGTAGTATTTAGAGTTTATCTACGGAACTGATGGAAAAAAAATGAATGTAGCTGAAATAAAACAGAAAACTAAAAGTTATGATATGTATATATTGTTTCTGAACGTCTAACAGTGTGACTGTTCCTTCAGGTCGCTGAAAGAAGAGAAGAACTCATTTTCATCTTCACCCTCATCCTTCTCCCGTTTGGATAATGATCCTCGATGCTTCGGTCCTGAAATGTGGGACGCTTCAATAATTCACTTCTGAAGCAGAAATATGAAATCTGCAGTTTTTCCTCTCGCGCTGCAGGAACCTGTGTGAAGAGGTTTCCTTCAAACTAAACAACAGCTCCTCCTCTTCCTTGAGCCACATGCTAACCACTGAGCCACATGCTAACCACTGAACCACATGCTAACCACTGAGCCACAAGCTAACCACTGAGCCACATGCTAACCACTGAACTACATGCTAACCACTGAGCTACCTGCTAACCACTGAGCCACATGCTAACCACTGAGCCACATGCTAACCACTGAACCACATGCTAACCACTGAGCCACATGCTAACCACTGAACCACATGCTAACCACTGAGCCACATGCTAACCACTGAGCCACATGCTAACCACTGAACCACATGCTAACCACTGAGCCACATGCTAACCACTGAACCACATGCTAACCACTGAGCCACATGCTAACCACTGAGCCACATGCTAACCACTGAACTACATGCTAACCACTGAGCTACATGCTAACCACTGAGCCACATGCTAACCACTGAGCCACATGCTAACCACTGAGCCACATGCTAACCACTGAGCCACATGCTAACCACTGAACCACGCAACCAGTGTAATGGGAAAATATAGTATTGCAATGTTAAACTGATTTAAATGTTTCTTTGTGACGTTGGAAGCAGACGGTGTGAGGGGAAGTGAAGGACAGTCAAAGGACTGTCTCCTACGTATGCATATGAGGGGGGTCGTAAACTATTCGTGAACTGACGGGGTGTTGAATGTTCAGGGTAAAGGAGATTGTGACTTTGTAATCAAGGACCAAGAGACGAAAGGTCTAGGATGGGCGGGTACCCAGTGTTCCCTTTGTTCCACGTGGTTTGAAGGTGTGAACCTCATCGTGTATAAAAGAGAGCTGTGACTGTTGTTTCATTGAATTGTGTGTCGCAGACTGCTTTGGGTGGCTGTGGCAGACCGTTCCTTCTTGCAAGAACAAACGGACTAAAGACAATTTTGATTCAGAGATTCCATAACTCCTTAGCAGATCAACTGAGGAAATCTTCCATTACACCAGAGACACAGTTCTGACTCAGCAGGAAGTCACAAGCACCTGCTCTCAAATATACGACGGCCAGCTGGAACCTCGGGTTCTTCTTTAAGATGCAGCCATGAAAAAGTTCTCTGAAGGAGTTTTGACTTTATTTCTATGAGGACAACGTTGGGTTCTTTAAAGACAATGTTGGGTTCCTTAAAGACAGCGTTGGGTTCTTTAAAGACAATGTTGGGTTCCTTAAAGACAGCGTTGGGTTCTTTAAAGACAATGTTGGGTTCTTTAAAGACAGCGTTGGGTTCTGTAAAGACAATGTTGGGTTCTTTAAAGACAGCGTTGGGTTCTTTAAAGACAGCGTTGGGTTCTTTAAAGACAATTTTGGGTTCCTTAAAGACAATGTTGGGTTCTTTAAAGACAGCGTTGGGTTCTTTAAAGACAGCGTTGGGTTCCTTAAAGACAGCGTTGGGTTCTGTAAAGACAGCGTTGGGTTCTTTAAAGACAGCGTTGGGTTCCTTAAAGACAGCGTTGGGTTCTGTAAAGACAGCGTTGGGTTCTTTAAAGACAGCGTTGGGTTCCTTAAAGACAGCGTTGGGTTCTTTAAAGACAGCGTTGGGTTCTTTAAAGACAGCGTTGGGTTCCTTAAAGACAGCGTTGGGTTCTTTAAAGACAGCGTTGGGTTCCTTAAAGACAGCGTTGGGTTCTTTAAAACAGTGTTGGGTTCTTTAAGGTGTTGAGTTCTTTTAAGACAGTGTTGGGTTCTTTTAAGACAGTGTTCGGTTCTTTTAAGACAGTGTTGGGTTCTTTTAAGACAGTGTTGGGTTCTTTAAGGTGTTGAGTTCTTTTAAGACAGTTTTGGGTTCTTTAAAGATAGTGTTGGGTTCCTTAAAGACAGCGTTGGGTTCTTTAAAACAGTGTTGGGTTCTTTAAGGTGTTGAGTTCTTTTAAGACAGTGTTGGGTTCTTTTAAGACAATTTTGGGTTCTTTAAGGTGTTGGGTTCTTTAAAGACAGTGTTGGGTTCTTTAAGGTGTTGAGTTCTTTTAAGACAGTTTTGGGTTCTTTAAAGACAGTGTTGGGTTCCTTAAAGACAGCGTTGGGTTCTTTAAAACAGTGTTGGGTTCTTTAAGGTGTTGAGTTCTTTAAGGACAGTTTTGGGTTCTTTTAAGACAGTTTTGGGTTCTTTAAGGTGTTGAGTTCTTTAAAGATAGTGTTGGGTTCTTTAAATACAGTGTTGGGTTCTTTAAAGACAGTGTTGGGTTCTTTAAAGATAGTATTGGGTTCCTTAAAGACAGTGTTGGGTTCTTTAAAGATAGTGTTGGGTTCTTTAAGGTGTTGGGTTCTTTAAAGACAGCGTTGGGTTCTTTAAAGATAGTGTTGGGTTCCTTAAAGACAGTGTTGGGTTCTTTAAAGATAGTGTTGGGTTCTTTAAAAACAGCGTTGGGTTCTTTAAGGTGTTGGGTTCTTTAAAGATAGTGTTGGGTTCCTTAAAGACAGCGTTGGGTTCTTTAAAGACAGTGTTGGGTTCTTTAAAGATAGTGTTGGGTTCCTTAAAGACAGCGTTGGGTTCTTTAAAGACAGTGTTGGGTTCTTTAAAGATAGTGTTGGGTTCTTTAAAGACAGCGTTGGGTTCTTTAAAACAGTGTTGGGTTCTTTAAGGTGTTGGGTTCTTTAAGGTGTTGGGTTCTTTAAATACAGCGTTGGGTTCTTGGGTTCTGCGGGGAACCCTGCGTTCTGCTTCCAGTTGGTGTGGAACTTGAATCTTTCCTGTTGGAGTGAAATATGAGTTTGTTTCCTGGCGGTTGATGAATGAACGTTTGTTTTATTCATCAGCAGATGAATAATTAAGTTGTTCTGTGGACCAATCACAGCGCAGCAGAGACACGAGACGAGGAGCCACAGGAAGCACAGAGAGAAGAAACATTACTTTATGGTTATTCAAAAGACAAATACAAAATAATCATGAATAATAATAATAATAATAATAATAATAATAATAATAATAATAATAATAAATCATTCACTAAAAGAAGGCAAAAGGTAATTTTTTAAACTTAGAAACATGATTTGTCTTCAGGTTTGTGACAGTTTATGAATAGAGTTTATATTTATTATCACTCATCCAGTTACACACACACACACACACACACACACACACACACACACACACATACACACACACACACACACACACACACACTCAGTGCAGTTGAGTTATTTTTACTCCTTAGAAGTGGAATAAAAGCGAGCGACGTCTCGTCTTCTATATTTTAAATGTGAGCGGCAGCAGTGACGAAGAGGAGGAGGAAGAGGAAGAAGGGGAGGAGGAGGAAGAGGAGGAGGCGGAGGTAGAGGAGGAGGATTAGAAGAAAAACAATAAAACCCATATATATATAGAACATGAAAATCTGCTATAATATATAATAATAATCCTTCAATGTTTTTATGAAGCACATCTTTTATGGCAGATTTATGAAGAACGATGAGCGATGGTTTTATTATAAATCACATTTCAGGAGACTTTCAGGAGGCGGATGTGAGAATGTGTTTATGTGTTTAATCGTCCTTCACCAACAAAGCTGACTTTGCTCCGTCTTTAGGCTCCGCCTCCCGTCCCCGGAGCCCTGAACCCGCCTCCATCTTGAAGTCCTCCATCACATCTCTGTTTCATATCTGATGGAGGATGGAACAACACCATAAAGGCAGCGCTCCGATCTTCAGCCTTTTGAGGAGGAAGAGGAGGAAGAGGAGGAGGAGGAGGAGGAAGAGGAGGAGGAGGAAGAGGAGGAGGAGGAAGAGGAGGAGGAAGAGGAGGAGGAGGAGGAGGAGGAGGAGTGCGTCTCGAGAGGTGTCCCTCTGAGACATTACGGAGAACTCAAAATAAAACACTGAAATGTTCCACGGATCATGTGAAGACTCTCGAAAGAATCAACGAAAGGGAACCTCTGTTCCACTGGCCTGCAGGTGGCGCCAACGGAAACCAAGATGGAGGCTAGGAGAAACCAAGATGGAGGCCAGGAGAAACCAAGATGGAGGCCAAGAGAAACCAAGATGGAGACCAGGAGAAACCAAGATGGAGGCCAAGAGAAACCAAGATGGAGGCCAGGAGAAACCAAGATGGAGGCCAAGAGAAACTAAGATGGATACCAGGAGAAACCAAGATGGATACCAGGAGAAACCAAGATGGAGGCCAGCAGAAACCAAGATGGAGGCCAGGAGAAACCAAGATGGAGGCCAAGAGAAACCAAGATGGAGGCCAAGAGAAACCAAGATGGAGACCAGGAGAAACCAAGATGGAGACCAGGAGAAACCAAGATGGAGACCAGGAGAAACCAAGATGGCGTCAGTCCACAAACATGTGACGTCATGGCGCCCAGCTGGTGCACGGTCTGTGTCCATGTTGAGTGACAGCCGTGTTTTTAATAATTCGTGAACTTAACTGAGAGGAGACGGAGCAGAAGGCATGTCCTCACAAGCATAGAAGGACAGAAACTCTGCTAACAAGATGCTTCTTGTGCTTCTACTTTTTTTCTTTTCTTTAGCTTCTTTCATGCACCATAACCCAGTTTCTGACACACACACACACACACACACACGCACACACACACACACACACGCACACACAAACGCACACACACACACGCACACGCACACACACACGCACACACAAACGCACACACACACACACGCACGCACGCACACGCACACATGCACACGCACGCGCACACACAAACGCACACACACACGCACGCACGCACGCACGCACGCACGCACGCACGCACGCACACACGCACACGCACACACACACACGCACGCACGCACAGATTGTGCTGAGGCAGCAGACATCAGTAACACGTCTCTGCGTGTGTTTCCTCCTCTGAATGAGATTATGGAAGCATGTTGGTGTGTGTTTGTTTATACATTATTCATGTTTACACACACACACACACACACACACACACACACGCACACACACACACACACACACACACACTTTTGAACATGATTTACATTCTACGCTTCATGACTTCACGTTTTCTACTAATTACGTTCCAAAGAACTAAAACACATTTTTAATGAACGTATTTTCTTTAAGTTTGTTGACGTTTATAAATATGTTCATAATCTTGTGTTTGTGTTTTTGTTTTCTTGCTTTCTAAACTCTGCGGAGGAAAAGAAAACGTCCAGTGGTGTGATGCCGGCCGCCGGCCCGTTCTTCTCTGAGTCGGATTGTTTTGTTTGTGAACGCATCGCAGAGGGTGAACTCCTCCTAGTGTATTTATGTACACTAGGAGGAGTTCACCCTCTGCGATATATATATATATATATATATATATATATATATATATATATATATATAGATATATAGATATATAGATATATATATATATATATTCAGAGCGTCTCTGGTTTATTGTTTCTGTGCCGGTGACTTGAATCTGCAGAAGTCAACGTGTGAAATGAAAACACTCTTCATACATTTATGTATTTCATACATTTATGTATTTCATTCCGCGGCTTTATGTTCTGTAATCTGCAGTTAATATCTGGATGAGGTGGAGCGTACGTCACAGTCACTGAGAATCAAACCCACCGGCAACTTTCATAACTCATAACTCATAACTCATAGCTCATAGCTCATAACTCATAGCTCATAACTCATAACTCATAGCTCATAGCTCATAGCTCATAGCTCATAACTCATAGCTCATAGCTCATAACTCATAGCTCATAACTCATAGCTCATAGCTCATAACTCATAGCTCATAACTCATAACTCATAACTCATAGCTCATAGCTCATAACTCATAACTCATAGCTCATAGCTCATAACTCATAGCTCATAGCTCATAACTCATAACTCATAACTCATAGCTCATAGCTCATAGCTCATAGCTCATAGCTCATAACTCATAACTCATAGCTCATAACTCATAGCTCATAACTCATAGCTCATAGCTCATAACTCATAACTCATAGCTCATAGCTCATAGCTCATAACTCATAACTCATAACTCATAGCTCATAACTCATAACTCATAACTCATAGCTCATAACTCATAACTCATAACTCATAGCTCATAACTCATAACTCATAACTCATAGCTCATAGCTCATAACTCATAACTCATAACTCATAGCTCATAGCTCATAGCTCATAACTCATAACTCATAACTCATAGCTCATAGCTCATAGCTCATAACTCATAACTCATAGCTCATAACTCATAACTCATAACTCATAACTCATAGCTCATAGCTCATAACTCATAACTCATAACTCATAGCTCATAACTCATAACTCGTAGCTCATAACTCATAGCTCATAACTCGTAACTCGTAGCTCATAACTCATAGCTCATAACTCATAACTCATAACTCATAGCTCATAGCTCATAACTCATAGCTCATAACTCAACTCATAGCTCATAACTCATAACTCATAACTCATAGCTCATAGCTCATAACTCATAGCTCATAACTCAACTCATAGCTCATAACTCATAACTCATAACTCATAGCTCATAACTCATAACTCATAACTCATAGCTCATAACTCATAGCTCATAGCTCATAACTCATAACTCATAGCTCATAACTCATAGCTCATAACTCATAGCTCATAACTCATAACTCATAGCTCATAGCTCATAACTCATAACTCATAGCTCATAACTCATAGCTCATAACTCATAGCTCATAACTCATAACTCATAGCTCATAGCTCATAACTCATAACTCATAGCTCATAACTCATAACTCATAGCTCATAGCTCATAACTCATAACTCATAGCTCATAACTCATAGCTCATAACTCATAGCTCATAACTCATAGCTCATAACTTATACATTGACTCATAGACACATGACAGATGGATGCATGGATCCATATATGTATTGACTCATGGATGCATTCATGCAAGGACACTAGGACACTAGGACAGAAAGACAGAAGGACACTAGGCCACTAAGACACCAGGACACAAGGACACTAGGACACAAGAACAGAAGGACACTAGGACAGAAGGACACTAGGACACAAGGACAGAAGGACACTAGGACACAAGGACACTAGGACACTTGGACAGAAGGATACTAGGACACTAGGACAGAAGGACACTAGGACACTTGGACAGAAGGACACTAGGACACAAGGACAGAAGGACACTAGGACACAAGGACACTAGGACACTAGGACAGAAGGACACTAGGACACAAGGACACAAGGACACTAGGACAGAAGGACAGAAGGACACTAGGACAGAAGGACACTAGGACACAAAGTCACTAGGACACAAGGACAGAAGGACACTAGGACACAAGGACAGAAGGACACTAGGACAGAAGGACACTAGGACACAAAGTCACTAGGACACAAGGACAGAAGGACACTAGGACAGAAGGACACTAGGACACAAAGTCACTCGGACACAAGGACAGAAGGACACTAGGACAGAAGGACACTAGGACACAAAGTCACTAGGACACAAGGACAGAAGGACACTAGGACAGAAGGACACTAGGACACAAAGTCACTAGGACACAAGGACAGAAGGACACTAGGACAGAAGGACACTAGGACACAAAGTCACTAGGACACAAGGACAGAAGGAAGATGCAGGCGTCACAGTTTCATCAGGAACGATAACTGAAGCAGAATCATAAGTTGATTCCTCAGACATCATATCTGTAATTCCTTGTTTTTCATAAGCAGCTCGAGGAGGAAGTGTTATTTTTACAGTAAAGATTTTTAACATTATTTAATTGATATGATTATTTATTTCAAGAAAACATATAAATATGAAGAATACTAAAATATATATATATATATATATATATATATATATATTTATTTGTTATTGTGTTTTATTAATGAGAAGATTCATTATTGTTACTATTGTTGTTATTATTGTTAATATTGTTATTGTTATTATTGCTGTTATTATTGTTATTCCCTCTTTGTTAATATTATTATATTGTTATCATTTAATACAGTACCAATAAATTGCAGAGGGGTGGAGTCAGGTGGCGGCGGTGCCGCCCTCTGATTGGCTCTGAAGTCTGTTATGTTAACGAGGAGGGCGTGGCGCGGAGCGGACCCGCCCTCTGATTGGTTGTGGTGTCTGTTATGTTAACGAGGAGGGCGTGGCCTGGAGCCGGAGCCTCGCCGCCGCGGAGAGACGCCTCATTGTGCCGTTTGGACCGGACTGGACGGCTGGATTATACCGGAAGCGGCTCGGTACCGGGGAGGGTTCTCTGTGGGAAGAACCGGGCTCGTGCTGGATTACCGTGCGCGCGCCCGGCTGCGAGTCTCCCGTTCCCGCGGAGGTGAGTTTCTTCTTCTTCTTCTGGCGTTTTTTTCCTGCAGGAAACCCCGCGCCTCCGCCCGGCGACCGATTGTGTGCGTGCGCGCGTGCATGCGAGCCCGGTGCTCCGCTGGTCCGCTGCGCGTGCGTGTATGTGAAGTAGAGAAGTGCACAGGATGAAAGCTGGGTTTTTTCTGCAGCGCGTGCGTGTTTGGCAGCTTTGATTGATGGCTGTCAATCAGCAGGTCACCCGCACGCGCAGCGACCACAACAAACAGCCGAAGAGGCAGGAGCGCGCGCGCGTGCCTGTGCGAGAGAAGCTTCATTAACTCCTGTCACCTTCCTCATCCTCATCCTCTCTGCAGCCGGAATGATGAGAGCTAATGTAGTCTGAGGACTGATGTAGTCTGAGGACTGATGGAGTCTGAGGACTGATGGAGGGTCTGAGGACTGATGGAGTCTGAGGACTGATGGAGTCTGAGGACTGATGGAGTCTGAGGACTGATGGACGGTCTGAGGACTGATGGAGGGTCTGAGGACTGATGGAGTCTGAGGACTGATGGAGTCTGAGGACTGATGGAGTCTGAGGACTGATGGAGGGTCTGAGGACTGATGGAGTCTGAGGACTGATGGAGTCTGAGGACTGATGGAGTCTGAGGACTGATGGACGGTCTGAGGACTGATGGAGGGTCTGAGGACTGATGGAGGGTCTGAGGACTGATGGAGTCTGAGGACTGATGGAGGGTCTGAGGACTGATGGAGTCTGAGGACTGATGGAGGGTCTGAGGACTGATGGAGGGTCTGAAGACTGATGGAGTCTGAGGACTGATGGAGGGTCTGAGGACTGATGGAGTCTGAGAGCTGATGGAGTCTGAGGACTGATGGAGTCTGAGAGCTGATGGAGTCTGAGAGCTGATGGATGGTCTGAGGACTGATGGAGTCTGAGGACTGATGGAGTCTGAGGACTGATGGAGTCTGAGAGCTGATGGAGGGTCTGAGGACTGATGGAGTCTGAGGACTGATGGAGTCTGAGAGCTGATGGAGGGTCTGAGGACTGATGGAGTCTGAGGCTTGTTCTCGCCCATCGGTGCATCTGATACTGTCTTGCTATCAGGATCCGGGTTGTGGTCCTGGTCCAGGTCTTGTGCAGCCGGTCTGACCCACGACAAGAGTTCCCCCCTTCAGGGTTGCATGTCTGGTCATGTGATCAGGTCCACAGGGATCCCGGTCCGGTCTGGTCCTCAGAGCTCTTGCTGAGTCCACATCGAGGGTCTGAAGGGCTCGCTTCTGTTTCCGTTGCTTTCTGCTTCTATTTTGAAGGTAAACAAGTTTAAAAACCTTTATTATTATTTTTGTTATTATTATTATTATTATTATTATTAATGCTATACAGTGTGTGTGTTTATTATGAATCTGATTTCATCACTAATTATTATTGAGTATTCATGTAAATGCTACATCAGCACTTTACTCTGGAGGTCTGATCAGGCCTCAGACCAGAACCCTGATCCTGATCAGGGTTCATTAGCCTCATTGATTGGACCTCGTGCAGACTCTGGTCTGACCTGTTGACTAAAGCCTGCGCGGTCCTGAAGGTCTTCTGCCCCTGAATCTAATTGATCTGCTGGACCTACTGGACCATGAACCTACTGGACCTTCTGGACATTTACCTACTGGACCTACTGGACCTGCTGGACCTGCTGGACATGCATCTACTGGAACTACTGGACATGGACCTGCTGGACCTTCTGGACATGGACCCACTGGACCTGCTGGACATGCATCTACTGGACCTACTGGACCTGCTGGACATGGACCCACTGGACCTTCTGGACTTGCTGGACATGCATCTACTGGACCTAGTGCACATGGACCTACTGGGTCTACTGGACCTACTGGATCATCTGGACCATGAACCTACTGGATCAACTGGACCTACTGGACATGGTCCAGTAGGTCCATGGACATGGTCCAGTAGGTCCAATAGGTCCATGGACCTACTGGACCTGCTGCACATGGACCTACTGGACCATGGACCTACTGGGTCTGCTTTCAGAAGGACACTGCTGAATTTGGATTATTTGAATGATTAATGTCAACATGGATCAAAACACGCAGCGTCTGAACCGCGAGGTCCAAACGTCTGCAGCCCGGCACCCAGCGGGCCCAGGACCCAGCGGGCCCGGCACCCAGCGGGCCCAGGACCCAGCGGGCCCGGCACCCAGCGGGCCCAGGACCCAGCGGGCCCAGGACCCAGCGGGCCCGGCGCCCAGCGGGCCCGGTGCCCAGCGGGCCCGGCACCCAGCGGGCCCAGGACCCAGCGGGCCCGGCACCCAGCGGGCCCAGGACCCAGCGGGCCCAGGACCCAGCGGGCCCGGTGCCCAGCGGGCCCGGTGCCCAGCGGGCCCGGCGCCCAACAGAAAGGTTCATGAGCGGATGAATTGAGCGTTCCTGAAGGTGGAAACGTGAGCGAGTGTTTCCTGTAGCGAGCGCGCTCTCGGCCAATAGGAGCGCTGCATCTTTGTCGCCTCAGGATTCATCGTTGAGCTCGTCACATGAATATTAGTGGCGACCATTAAATGCTTT
>NW_027175868.1:20000-22500 GCF_023055335.1 Clinocottus analis
AACAAAGGTTCAGGGGTTTGATGACCTCTGAAGCCTCCAGCTCGGCAAGTAGAGCGTCGCCATCTTGTTTTTTATTTCGGCCATCACCAAAAGAGAGATGAGATTTGGAACTTTGGAAACATCGCCATTCAAACCGTTTAGTCAGCTCCGAGTTTCTGTATGTTGTCTTCAGCTATTAGCCAGGCCCGTCTCTCCGTCACGAGACTGAGAATAAGAGTTTTAAAAGAACTCGCCGGTACGTAGAGAGGAGAGAGCCAGGTCACGGCGGTACAGAGCCTGTACATGTGAACAGGGTCCAGAGCAGCGCGGCCTCCTCTGGACCTCCTCTGGACCTGCTCTGGACCTGCTCTGGACCTCCTCCTCTGGAGCTCCTCTGGACCTCCTCCTCTGGAGCTCCTCCTCTGGAGCTCCTCTGGACCTGCTCTGGACCTGCTCTGGACCTCCTCTGGACCTCCTCTGGAGCTCCTCTGGACCTCCTCTGGACCTCCTCTGGAGCTCCTGCTGGGCCTCGCTCTCCTGCGCGGCGCGTCCCAAGTGCATCGTGGGAGTTGGTGTGAAAGTGTTTTTTCGGGTGTTTGTTTTTATTTGGCAGGATGGAACGTGAGATTTAAAGATGTCGTTGAAGATTTGGCAGAAACAGTTTTAATCTGTCGGCAGCGTCTGAGCCAAAAGAGCCAAATGTACAAGTACAAGTATACAAGTACAAGTATACAAGTACACAAGAAGCCTTGAAGAGCTAGAAGAGCTGCTTCTTCATTTATCAAACAAGTAACAATACATGTATTAAAACATGTATTGTTACATGTATTAATACATGTTGTACAACATGTATTAATACATGTATTAATACATGTATTACAACATGTATTAATACATGTTGTAATACATGTATTAATACATGTTGTAATACATGTATTAATACATGTTGTACAACGTGTATTAATACATGTATTACAACATGTATTAATACATGTTGTAATACATGTATTAATACATGTATTGTTACATGTATTAATACATGTAACAATACATGTATTAATACATGTTGTAATACATGTATTAATACATGTAATAATACATGTTGTACTCCATGTATTAATACATGTTGTACTCCATGTATTAATACATGTTGTACTCCATGTATTAATACGTGTTGTACTCCATGTATTAATACATGTTGTACTCCATGTATTAATACATGTTGTAATTGTATTACTTGTGTTAAAACATTATTTACTGACTGACACAAGATAAACAATGTAGACGTGGCCTCGATTCTGAGACAAAGGCTAAAGGGGTTAATCGTGTGTGTGTGTGTGTGTGTGTGTGTGTGTGTGTGTGTGTGTGTGTGTGTGTGTGACTACTTGGTTGGGGGTTCGTCTGTTTTTGGATTTAATCTGATAAGATTCAACCTCCTCTGATTCCCTCTTTATCCCCCGACTGGAGAACCCCCACCTCTTAGTGTGTGTGTGTGTGTGTGTGTGTGTGTGTGTGTGTGTGAGTGTGAGTGTGAGTGTGAGTGTGTGTGTGAGTGTGAGTGTGAGTGTGAGTGTGAGTGTGAGTGTGTGTGTGAGTGTGTGTGTGTGTGTGTGTGTGTGTGTGTGTGTGTGTGTGTGTGTGTGTGTGTGTGTGAAGGCATGTGCCTAATGCTAATGCAGACTGTAGCTTCTGTAGTTTAACTGAGTGTTTGATCTCATGAACCTCATCACCGTCACACAGAACTAAGATCCTTCCGCCTGAACACAAACTAGTGCCGACTGTCTGAGGAGGAGGAGGAGGAGGAGGAGAAGAGGAAGAGAGGGAAGAGAGGAGGAGGAAGAGAGGAGGAGGAGGAGGAGGAGGAGGAGGAGGAGGAGGAGGAGGAGGAGAAGAGGAAGAGAGGAGGAGGAAGAGAGGGAAGAGAGGAGGAGGAAGAGAGGAGGAGGAAGAGGAGGAAGAGAGGAGGAGGAAGAGAGGAGGAGGAAGAGGAGGAAGAGAGGAGAGAAGGAGGAGGAGGAGGAAGAGGAGGAAGAGAGGAGGAGGAAGAGGAGGAAGAGAGGAGAGAAGGAGGAGGAGGAGGAGGAAGAGGAGGAAGAGAGGAGAGAAGGAGGAGGAGGAGGAGGAGAAGAGGAAGAGAGGAGGAGGAAGAGAGGGAAGAGAGGAGGAGGAAGAGAGGAGGAGGAAGAGGAGGAAGAGAGGAGGAGGAAGAGAGGAGGAGGAAGAGGAGGAAGAGAGGAGAGAAGGAGGAGGAGGAGGAAGAGGAGGAAGAGAGGAGGAGGAAGAGGAGGAAGAGAGGAGAGAAGGAGGAGGAGGAGGAGGAAGAGGAGGAAGAGAGGAGAGAAGGAGGAGGAGGAGGACAGGAGGAGAGGAAGAGAGGAGGAGGAAGAGAGGAAAGAGAGGAGGAGGAAGAGAGGAAAGAGAGGAGGAGGAAGAGAAGGAGGAAGAGAGGAAAGAGAGGAGGAGGAAGAGGAGGAAGAGGAGGGGATGTGGGGAGACAGTCAGGACCCACTGGTCATGTGGT
>NW_027175869.1:0-28358 GCF_023055335.1 Clinocottus analis
ATGTATTGAGTTTAAAGGTTCATTGTTGACTATAGAAAAGGTACTCTACATGTTTTAAATGTTTTGTATGTAACAAAAGCATTATGAACACGTAGTTTATTCTAAACTAGCGGTGCTGAATACTGTACATTTAGATTGCATGGACCCGGAGGTAGAGGTGAAATGTGGCACACATGTTGTGTATTTGGTGCATGTGGCCATGAATTGCCCAGCCCTTGCACTGCTAAGGAGAGCAGTATCACTCAGACTGAGTCTCGACAGCTGCGTCAGGATATTTGCCAAAAAGTCACCTCAGCCTCTTCAACTCTAGATCAAAGATATGCATGTTGCAACAAAATGTCTAAAAATAGCTTTGGGTGTGTGTAAGATGAGCTCAGAACAGCGAAAGACGTCTACACAGAACAGCAAAAGATGATGTAAATAACCTCAAGTTAATGAGTAAGTTGCATTTTCAGCAAACTGGACACGTCTGCAACTCTTAGAACGTCGACATTTCCTTCGTCACGAAAGAGTTGCTTCCTATTTCGTGTGCTTTTATGTGCCACAGTATTTTCAAAATAAAACTTTCTTTACAGGAATCAACATGGTTAGGTTCAGAAAACAAAACAACATCACTAGGTTTAGAAAACAAAACTATTAAGCTTGAGGTAAAAATCATGGTTTGGTTAATATAACTACAAAAATGACGTTACATAAGTACGAAAGTGAAGTGACAAGTAAATCAATGTTGACTTCTTTGTTTACAAAGATCACCTGGTTTCCGTTCTTCGTACGTGGTTATTTATGAATTAGGTAAACCTACGAACGTGAGATGATGTTCAAACAAGTTTCATAAATATGTTTTATAACGTAGCGTAAGAACTTAAAGTAACAACTTAACATAATAATGCAACAATGTAATGTAACAACTTAACATAACAACTTTACGTAGATTCAAACATTTCAAGACTGGACTCTCTTTACAGTTCCACGTGCCAGACAGCTGGATGTTGAATACAATGTGTAACAGTTTTTACACTGATTCATTCTTGAAGGCTGCTGGAGAAAAAAACGTACAAGTTGATGATGTAACTGGGAAATTCCCTCAAACACAGCATTTCCCTGAGAGGCATCAGGAAGGTGCTAGAAGATTCCTTTCTTTTAAATTTGCAGAGTCAGCAGTGCGTCTTTATTGATGGCAAATAATACAAATATTGTATGAATTGCCCTGAAACTTTGAACAGACATTCATGTTCTCCAGAGGATGAATCTTTTGGGTGATTGACTAGCCACACCAATATTGTAAAAACATGTTGTTGCAGGACAGAACTAATGCAAAAAAAATAAAGTAAAAGAAATAAGTAAGAGTAAGAACTAAATTATAATAGAATCAAAATAGAAATGCCGCAAGAATATAGAGAGACAAAAAAACGTGGGATAACTGGACAGTGGTGTGATTTAAAGCCAGCAGGTCTTTGTGTGCAGTGACTACAAATGTATAATAAACATTGTACTGGAAATGCAAACACCTGCAACTCAAGCTGATGTTCTTTGTGCTCTGGGGTTTTCTGTTTTACTCCCCGTTTCACTTTTATGATCTTCAGAAGTTAGATCGCAAGTTGAGGAAATGAAGCGAGCTGCTCTCCGTGTGTCTAAATTCAGGCTGCAAAGCATTTATATCTGCCAGGATCGGAGGGGGAGGAGTCATGCAGGTCAACTCTACAGAGGAAAGGTGTCGTCATGTGTGAGTCAAAGTCCACCGGGTGTTTTGTTTTCTACTCACCTGGATCTGAGGTGAACAGCGCACAGAACTGTGTAACTATGGGTGTCATATTAGTGGGGAATGTTGCATTGCATCAGAGTCAGCATGTTTTAACACACTACATCATTATATGGAGAGAAATAAAGGCACTAAAATACCAACAACATAAATAAACTAGATATTGTCACAAAAAAATGAACCCATATAATAACATATGGGTAACATGTCCATCATTAAATTAAATGTAAATATAGATTATATAATTGAAGCATGATTAATAAAGTGTGATTAATACTCTACATATTGGGCTATTTGGGATTTGCGTTTGGACAATATAGACTCCAGGAATACATACTTCCAGAGTGTGTGTGTGTGTGTGTGTGTGTGTGTGTGTGTGTGTGTGTATAAGTGGCGGGCTGCGGGTCGGGTCCGCAGGTCGGGTCCGTGGTCTGTGTAACTGATTACAGTTTGTAGATATGACATAAAACCATTGTTTATAATATATTTTAATTATACTAAAGCAAGAGTGTTTAGCATTTAGGAAGGATATATTGGCAGACAAACATATTATTAATAAGCAAGTTTTCTTTTGCCTATCATTTGCAACAAGCACCTAAAATTAAGAATCATGTTTTTTTCTGATGGTAGAATGAGCCACGTATATATAATCGTATTCTCAAAGCCAGCGGCCATGTTACTATAGTAGCCCAGAATGGCCAAACTAAACACTGGGTCCAGAGAGGGACGGTTGTCTTTTCACGTGATCTCCGACACGAGTCGCACGCGGATGAAGTTTCAGGAGGTCGCAATCTTCAACCTGACCACTCGGTGGCACAAAATACTCCACGCTGCACCTTTAAAGTAAAGATCTCTTTGTGAAAGAATGCACGGTGTGTAGTGGTGAGCACTGTCAGCAAGAGGCCCGGGTTCAACCCCCGTTCCTGGGCAGTCCCTTTGTTTGGAGTTTCCATGTTCTCCTTGTGGCAGCACAGGTTCTTTCCAAGTTCCCTCCGGGTTCTCCAGCCTTCTCCTAAAGACATTCACCTAAAGCTAATGGGAGGCTCTGAATCGCTTCTGTGTGTGAATGAAATGAATGAATGAAAAGTACTTTATTAATCTCCAAGGAGAATTTTTTTTTTGTGTGTGTGTGTGTGTGTGTGTGAATGGTTGTCTGTCTCTATGGCCCTGTGATAATCTGGACACCTGTCCAGGTGAGCCTGCCTTCACCCAATGTCCGCTGGGATCAGCCCCTGCGACCCTGAGTAAGATAAGCATTTTTGGATAATAAATGTCAGACTACTTTTTTTTTTCTTAGTCATAAGATAAGTCATAGAAATCAGTTCAGTTCAGTAATCTAACCACCTGGGGATACATATGTTTATAACTTATTTATAATTTTAGTCTATTTACATTTTTACTTTATCTCATTTTTTATCAATCTTAATTGATTTCATTATGTTTTTTTATGTTCATTCTTTGCTTGTGTTAGAAATGTGCTATAAAAATGAAACTGAGGATAAGGTAAAACATAATAGATTTAAATATGAAAACAATACACATGGACTTATGAATTACAAACACACAATGCTGCTTTACAGTTGAACAAACGGACTTCTCGCGTGACATTCTGTCACATAACTGCGTGATATTGCACATGAATTAAATGAGGTTTTCCAGGTTTCCACGCATTAAGATCAGAGCGCAGGGATGAGAGACAACGCCCAGTGCGGGGGGCGGGGCGTGATGCTTATGATTCTCTTTCAGGAATTTAGAAAAAGGAAATAGTGCGATTAAAAAGGTTTTCCCCATCCACACAGCAGTCTTCTCATGTATGGATGGTGTATAAATACAGCGCCCAATGGAGCTGCAGGACTCACTCAAACATGTCCGGCTTCAGGATGACAAGACTTGTCTGTCTTCAAATGGTAATTCTGCCTGCTGCCCACAGGGAGCGCACTTCTTACCTGTGGAGTGCACACTGTGAGCGTCGACTCACACTTCAGTTTTTGTCTTACTGTTCACAGGTCTCGCTGCTGGTCTTCAACAACCAAATGTGTGCCGCCGCCTCCAGGTGCGTCAGCGCGGGCCAGGTGAGCAGGACTGTGGGCCGCTTTCACAGGAGGCCCTGGGTCCGCCTGAGGGGCTCCACGACCCTCGACCTGCAGCAGGACGCGCGGACCTGCGCAGAGGCGGCCGCGGCCATGCGCGGAGACCTGAGAAACCGCTCCGTGTCCCCGTGGAAGTACAGGTGAGTGACGACATGTACGGACACCGCGGATGGACAAACACGCTCAGGGTTATCACGAATGCTGCGGAGGTGGAAGAAGTACTCTGATAGTTATATTTGTAAGTAGGAATACTGCGGAGGTGGAAGAAGTACTCTGATAGTTATATTTGTAAGTAGGAATACTGCGGTGGTGGAAGAAGTACTCAGATATTTATATTTATGAGTAGGAATACCGCGGATGTGGAAGAAGTAATCAGATATTTACTGAAGTATAAGTAAGAATTATGCAGAGTGGAATAAGTGCATATAGTAGCACCATTAAAAGTACCATTAAAAGAAAACCCTAAAGTACCAAAAGTAAAAGTACTGCATGCTGCAGAATGGCCCATTCAGATTAATCAATATTATTAACAAGTTATATAATATATATTATTCTGAAATTAGCCGTTCTGCAGAATGAGTACTTTTACTTTTGGTATAATACTTTAATGCTACGATAACAGTACCTTTGTACTTTTATTGAAGTAGAAGTAATAATGCATACTTGTTACATAGAGTATTTATTCTTCCAGTTGTGGCCGGATACACAGCTAACACACAGAGACCAACACCTCAGTCTTCATGTGATTTTAGATTTAAGACTGGACATAACTAGGAAATGTGGAAAAATATGCCACTACTTTATTGAATGCCATGATATTACTTGGTATACATAAACAGATGTTAAAGTGTACTTTACATTTTGCCTGGCTCAGCAAAAAAAGAACAACAACATGTTACTTCTTAATCATTTTATTGAACAAACCTAACTCCAAAAAATCTAAACACAAAAAGCACCAAGTTAAAAAAGACCAGTAGTTACATTTTAAAGTGCAGTTAAACCGATACTCCCTCCGTGTATTATTGCAGTATTTGTTGACATTGAGATTGTTGATTAAAAAAGAAGATAAATTGTGCAGCCCTACGTGTAACCGGCCCTTTGAATAGTCTTTTCCTGGGTTCAGCTCAGTGCCTCGCAATCACAGAAAGGACATTTTGTTCTTGAAATGAGAATAAGAAACAATTCACGATGAAAAACAAGTACCAACGTAAATCACTCCGACTGAGGTGGTCTGTGTTGTGTGATTGTCTCCTTTCAGACTCAACAAAGAAGACAACCGTACTCCTTACGAGATCCCCTTTGCCGAGTGCCTCTGTGACGGCTGCATCATCAACCAGCATGAAGACATGCGGTACAACTCCGTGCCCGTGTTTGTGTCGCTGATGGTCCTGAGGAAGACTCCGTGCCCACGAGACCCAAACAAGTTTATGGTGAACAAAGGTGTCATCAACGTGCCGGTTGGCTGCACGTGTGCCGTGCCCAAGTACACCAAATGATCGAAGACGCTGTTGCACTCATGTCGGTGCTGATTCTTTATTAACCGACCAAAAATGATACGTCTTGTAGCGTTAAATTGGTCTCTTTCTATGTGATACGTAAAGGTTTCATTAGTTAGAGTTATTTATTGCAATTTTCTGTTTGTCTGTTGGAAATGCGAAGTACAAGTGGCTCAAAATAGTACTTAAGTACAGTACTCAACCAAATGTACAACCCATTCTCGCATCGACAACTCAAATTCAGACGTTTAGTCACTAAGCTACAAACAGAAACATTCTAGCGTCAGTTTTGGACGCGTCAGGTACGGCGTGTACATGTTTGTTAGCGGGCAGCAACCTCCAGTTCTCTAAGTGAAGCCGATGCTTCGTGTGTTAAAGCTGCATTCTCTCTCTTGACCACTAGAGGTGGCTCTTTTGGTTGTATCGAAGTCTATGCTTAATGTGTTAAAACTGCATTCTCTATACTGACAACCAGGGAGTGACTCCTCTGGTTGTATAGAAGTCTATGCTTCATGTGTTAAAGCTGCAGTTTCTCTCCTGACCACCAGGGGACGACTCCTCTGTTTTATAGAAGTCTATAGAAAATAGAAAATGACTCTACTCCTCTCTTAATTTCTTCCCTCAGTAAACATTGTAAACATGAGTGTATGTCTTAATCTCTAGTTTCAAGTCTTCTTCAATGCATTAAGTAAATTATGGAAATTTAGACTGAAACAGACCATAAAGCAGGAGATGATTTAGGGTGGGGCTACAAGGTGATTGACAGGTCGACACCAGAGATGTCTATACCGTCTCTACGTCTTTCTTCAGTCCAGGTATGGTAACTTTTGTTCATTGTTAAAATACTGAGCACTGAGCACCGACCGGAGGACGCTCGCCCTTATAGTATGAATGATTTGTCAACGCTCAATCTGAACGCCGAGCGCCCCCATTCGTTCTCTCTTTATTGGGGACCTTGAGAGAAAAATAAGGTAATAGACGCCATGAGGACTTGAGAACTGTAAATTGACAAATAGTTCCGGCACACATAAAAACTTGAACAGAAGCAGGCTAGGTGTTCCCACCTGTTTCCACTGTTTATGTTAAGCTAAGCTCAGTGTTTATCGTCCGTGGCTTCAGGTTTAAGTGGCAATCGTACTCTCAGCAGCAAAAGGAACTCGCATATTTCTCAATTTGTCAAGCTATTCCTTTAAAATGGGACAGTATTGGACACACATTACACACACATTACGTAAAGGAGAGGAATTCCTTTTAAAAATACTGTAAAACATCAAACGTCTTGTTTAAAATACGTGCTGTTTTTCATTTGACTTAAGCCTTGTTAGGCGAAATGTGTGGATTGTTAAATACTTTTTTATTATTTAAAACAAAGTCTATATTTATTATATTTGTTTTACTATGATCAAACGTAATGTTGATGTGTTCAATGTGACGTGTCCAGTTAATTAGGCATTTGTTTTAAAACTGTGAATGTCGGCCTCTGCTGGATTAAATGTGTGAAACTTCTCTGGAGGCTAAAATGTGACCAATAATCTATTATTTTAGGTTTATTAGTAAATTGTTTTCCTCTATAAGACATTTTGTGATTTCTTGTAACCCTTGAGCCAATCAGATGTTGAATAATGTAACATCCCTCTTCACTGGTCCAATGAGTAGTTACATTTAGATTTGTTATTTAGTCTTTTATAAAGTGTGAAGGCACACACACGCCTCATAGATGCCTGTGCTGCTGCTCGTCTCAAACATGAAATAAAAGGTTTTCTTTGTATCTTGTTTGTGTCTGTGATGTGTTTCTTTGTGTGCTTGCTAAGTTTAAATAAACTTGAGAAATTCAAAACCTGATTATTATGCATACTACTCGTCCCTGTGATGCCTAACTGGCCTTTTATTATAAGTTTAAATACGGACAAATAACTCTTACACAATCAATTAAATTCATTAATTCTATATTAAACAATATGCACCTTTGATTCTGGGTTGTCTCTTTAATATAGAATATAATTTTATAAGCATTCTGATTGACTAAAATAAATCTAAAACAAAAAAAGGTTATCTGTCCTATAGAGACAGACATTAATTTATCCAAAAGAATACATCTATCTAATAAACTCGTGAAACTACCAAACACAAATATCTTTTTGCTAGCCAGTAGAGCAACCATTTACAGAATCCAGCTTAAAAAAGATTTCTTGTCAATTGTATTTCAAAATATGTGCAATTCATTGACTGCTACTTTATTTCATTTTTTTAAGGGATATCATAAAATGCTTGGGAAATAATGTAAAATACACAAAGCAGGTGATTAATGGAAGTGTGTTGAGAGTTTTCTTACACTCAAATTCAAAAAATAAAGCATTGTTTAAAAGATTAAGTTATTATTTACTATTTGATTGCTATTGGGTTTAATTCATCAACTTTTGTGGGTGTAAAAAAAAAACGAGGATGTAACACCAATGAGTCATACAAACTGAGTGGAAGTGACAAAAGAAGTTATTGCAACAGCAACAAAGCACCATAAGATGTCACACTAATGAAGTCTCTGTGTCCACGTACGTCCCTCACCTTACAAGCGGAGCTGTCTATGTTTATCTTTTGTTCATTGATTCATTTCTCTTCAAGATGCTGATACCTCTCTAGATGTGCTAACTTTCTCCTCAAGGTTTCCCTTTTGCTCAGGTGGTCACCCGCTAATCGAATAATAGCCTGATGGGTAAAGGAGAAAAACTACAGACAGAAGGACAGACACAACAGGAGACTTTCCCATTGATGTCAAGTCGTACCTTCTCTGTCTACTTCTCAGAGACGTATCTATAAACACTTAATATTGCACTTCGTAAAGATTGATGTAGATTGCTTGTCAAATGTATGACTATGTATGTAATGTAAGTATGTAAGTATTTCTCTGCAAAAACCAGCTGTACACAGTGGAAATGTTTTATGTGAATACATTGATCTCCAACCATCTCGCTGTTATATGACAAAAAAACAACAACAAGATGGCAGCAGACTAAATGGCAAACTGAGGGGTTCAAAGTATCACTGTGGCTCGTAGTTGTTGAGGAAGGAAGTACATTATTGAACATGAGTGCAGTTCACCCAAACAAAACTACCGTTTTATATGGATAGCCCTTACTCTTAGCACAGATGGGTAGTATTTTTATTACTTGTATTGGAAATACGTATTTCAAGTACTTTGACCCTATCAAATCCAAATCTCAAAATACTCAATTAAAAATTTGGAGTAATTTTGTATTTACAAAATACTCACACTACTTTTTCCATGAATCAAAAAACAGTTCACTTATTAAGCTCCTTATTGTTCGATTTAACACCACCCTCGCCTGTTTAGCTCTGGTTGAGTGACTGCACAGGAAGCGTATAACACCAGAAATATTACAAAAGTTAGTTGTTCATAAGAACAACTAATGTTTGTAATATTTCTGTAACTAAACTGGCTACTCAGTGGTTGGGTCTCAAGAACCAAAATAAAAGGATCATTCTGTTTTAAAGATGTCATGTGTGAACCTGTATGAGACACTTAACACTGTAATATAGAACTGTGTGGCCAGTGTAAGAGAGAAAGAAGTAGACCACCATGCCACTGGCCAGTGTAAGAGAGAAAGAAGTAGACCACCATGCCACTGGCCAGTGTAGGAGAGAAAGAAGTAGACCACCATGCCACTGGCCAGTGTAAGAGAGAAAGAAGTAGACCACCATGCCACTGGCCAGTGTAAGAGAGAAAGAAGTAGACCACCATGCCACTGGCCAGTGTAAGAGAGAAAGAAGTAGACCACCATGCCACTGGCCAGTGTAAGAGAGAAAGAAGTAGACCACCATGCCACTGGCCAGTGTAAGAGAGAAAGAAGTAGACCACCATGCCACTGGCCAATGTACAGTAAGAGAGAAGTAAGTAGGCTATTCACTTGTTAAGTTACCTGTTCACTTTAGTAGTGATTTACTATTTACCTTTTATTTTTAATATCTTTTATCTGTGCGAAATTTGATGTACAGTAATTTATTGAGGCTCTTTACCTGTGTACAACTCATTTCAATTCTATATTTTGCTATTTTCTTGTTGATACAGAGCTAAAGTTTATGAGCTCCACTTAAGCCCCAGCCCTTTACCTTGAATTCCAAATGGTTTTGCAAACCCATACGAATTATAGAATATCTCCTCAACCACAAGGGCTATTTGAATAATTTCCAAAAGGTATACTACGGAAAACACTTCTGAGAATAGTTAAGAGGTTCATATAGCAGTATATGTGTTACCTCTTTATTGGTTGATGATAGAACGCAGGAAAAAAAAAAGAAAAGTGCACATTTTGTGTACCGGAGGTTCAGGTCTCTGAAAGCAAAACTGCCCTAACTTTCTCCCTTCACCTTGGACGCCTCTGGTGCCACAACAAAGGGGCTCTGCTCAAGCAGATGCACCAATACACACCAAGCAAGGCTGTGTATAATATTGCTTGATCCATAAGTTAGTCATATTTCAGTTTTTTGGTTGAAATATGGCTGATATCTTACAGCTTTGTCTTACGGTGGTTTTGGCGCAATTGGCGGTTCTGAAGGTCATAAGCTTTCCAGACAGGTGTACTCATCATGTGTGGCATCAAGCTAGGGATATGATCATTTATATTTTCATAACTTGGGGAGCTCCCTCGCATCACTTTCGAGTCATTTATGTTTCTGTTAATATTTATGGTTGAATTGTGCTATAGACATGTAAAATGGAGTTATATGTTCGTGTGTGTGTGTATATGTGTGTGTATATATATATATATATATATATATATATAGAGAGAGAGGGAGAGAGAGAGAGAGAGAGAGAGAGAGAGACAGAGAGAGAGAGAGAGAGAGAGAGAGAGAGAGAGAGAGAGAGAGTGAATTGAGTTGTTGTCTTTTAATAGCTTTGCTTAGTTACACTGACATTCTGTGACTGTTCTTGTCTTTTGTGTGGTTCACCAGAGCGTTGTGTACATTCGCCCAAACCAACGCTCTGCTTTAGCAAATTGTGAGAAAACGTAGAACCCAGAGTATTTCCTGTATTTTAAATACAAAATACATGTATTGTATTTTGTTACATTTTCTGGCACCAGTATTTTGTATTTAATTTTAGTACATTTATTTGAGGGGTGTTTTCTATCAAAATACATTTTGATGTATTTTTGCCCATATTTGGCTTCTAACTCCAAAAATACACAATATGATGTCAGAAACATTTGAAATAAACTCATTTAAAACCCTGCAAAACAACGCTGGCATGTGTTTGGTGAGTGTGGGGAGTTTCCCTTCAGGTCATAAATTTAGTACCTGCTGGCTGTACTTTAGAGACAGACCTACCCGTTAAATCACTATTCACAGCAACCAGGTAAAGAAAGATTAGGTGAAGTTTGCATTTTAAATATATAATTAACTCTGCGATGTGCAATATTTACTATATCTGCAGCACATTTACATTTCTCTGCACAACCCAAATGGAAATGTTTTATCAGCCTCTGCAGTAACATTGACTTTTGTGAATACAGTGATGTGAAACATCTCACTCTCATGATCCTCTTTCTGAAGCTTCTGGAGAAGATTTCCCATAAAAGGTTGTAAAATAATCCACAGTTAAACAAAGAATTCTGAACCTTAGATTTGCCCTCATGCATTCAAAAATAAAGGTTCACATCAACTTCAATTTAATCTATTTATTTTAAAGTGAAAGATTTCATTTACTGTATGCAGTTATGGGATCAGCGTGTACCTGGGAGGGTCGATGTTGTTTCACCAGAGGAACAGTAGCAGGAGTCATGATTTGTTCCTGGTGTGCTTGCTAAGTTTAAATAAACTTGATAATTTCAAACACTGATTATGGATTATGGATTTACGAGTACTTCTCGTCCCAGTGATGCCTATTTAAAGTTTCAAGTGTGTGTTTGATTACGGTCAAAGAGCCACTACACACTATATCAAAATAAGCAATTGTATCTTAAACATTTCATAGATGACTCTTATAATAATTCTAAGTGTATAAACACGTATGATGTCTAATTTTCTTTACAATTTCAAGATTCAAGAGATTCAAGATATTTTAATGTCATGTGCACATATAACAAAGTTACTTACAATGAGAAGCTTATTTTGGTCCTCCAACAAACCAAATGACAAAAAACGTTAAATAAAAATAAGGCACAAAATATATTAGAGGTATTGCACAAAAATAAGGCACAAGAATATGATGACAGTATTGCACAAACAGTGTATAAAGCAGGGGTCACCAACCTTTGTGAAACCGAGAGCTACTTTGAGGTACAAAATAATACGAAGAGCTACTTGTTTGATACAAACTTCCTGAACAACAAAGTTGCACAGATCACCTTTTAATTATACTATATGTGAACTGTCTGATCACATATCAATGTTAATTATTCCTCACAATAATTATTAACAATTTCCACAACAATGAAGGTAAAAAAAAAAGTTTTTATCACTTTGTTAGAAAAATGAAAATAAAGTTATATCCAAGCAAAAAATAAATATTTAGTTACTACTAAATAGCTTATTGCGGAAAACAATAAGCTATTTTTTGCAAAACAAAACAGAATAAGTGCAGATGTGTGAGCATCAGGTTGTATCAGTGGCTCAGTGAGCTGCTTTCCTCTACACATCTTTTTAAAACAGGAAAGATTTACAAATGCACAGAAAGATTCACAAATATATTTGATTTACAAATGCACACAGAAGAATTTACAAATATATTCCAATGATATATAAATGTAAAAAAAAAATCACAAATATATTTCTGCATTTGTATGTATTTGTGTGTGGAATACAGTAGTATTCAGAGAACGTGAACTTTCAGTTGTGAGTTTTCTTGTCAAGTAACAGAAAAGATTGCATTTTGAGAAACGGCCGTTGTAGACATCGTCACGCTGATTGGCCAAGACACGACATGTCACATCAAAGATGTTTTATTGCATAGATGACAACATCAGCTTTTTTTGATGAAAAAACACACAACTGAAAGTTGACATTCTCTGAATGTTACTGTTGTTGAGTCACAAAATGTAATTTTGTATGTTTTCAGGCGAGAAGTTAGTTGTTTAAGCATATAATCTGTGGTTGATTTGTCAAGAATTAGCCTATTTAAAAAGATGGGCGGACGAGTTGATGTCCTGCTCGCGGGACCGGGCAGCCCAGTCAGCACCGGGTGGTCAGCGCTCCTCTGCCCGCTGAGATCAGCCTGATCTCGACAGGATTTTTTAAATGACCCGCTGGCTCCGATTTATCCGAAGCAATTGAACATGAGATATAATTTGGTTTTGAGGATCTAACGAGCAAACATTATTAGTTTATTGTTTGTATATATATATATATATATATATATATATATATATATATATATATATATATATATATATATATATATATATATGTATTGTTGTTTAAATTGTCTGCATGACGCAACACTGTAAGAACACGGACAAAGTATTTAAGATGCTTTATTGTGGTCCGAGACGGACTACAACGTTGTGTTGTCACCGCTGCAGACACTATTATGTTATGTTACACTATTATGATGTTAGACGTCACTAACATCGCCGGCCGTCACGTCATAACTACGTCGCTTAGTGAAAGTAGACTCAAATTCTCTGAACACTGCAGTTGTCTTTTCCTAACTCCTCATGAACTCTCCTTCCCATCTTTCTTTGATCCTGTGATGTTTCCACAGAGATCAAGGAAAAGTGCTTAGGGTTAGACGTTAAGAGGTAATTATTTGACTTTTTGACTGCAGCCAATATTTGTTTAAATTTTGACAAATTGCCACCATTACAAGTAGGCCAAATTAGCTATTAGCACTTAGAGTTAGCAATGTGCCCATGAAAGTAGAGAAAACTACCACCGTATTACTTTGATACTGAAGAAACTTTTAAACGTTATGGTTCTCAGGCAAGTTCTGCAGTTCGTGGGGGTCTCTGTTTCTAAGACTTCTATGCGGACACATGAAGACATTCACGGAGGACATTGGCGACAATGATGTGAAGTGTAAGTACTGAATCTAAAAATATATATATATTTTTAATAATGTGACAACAGGAAGCTAAAGGTTTGTTTATAATTAAAGAAAGTTTGGTACTCAGTAGTTAAGGTAAATGACTCATTATGCACTCATTATGCAGAAGGGCTCGTGTCAGTATGATAATATAAGTGGATTATATTTATTGATGCGTTATGTGTTTTCCTGCACTTCACTAATGTTGTAGCTGGGAGAGGCTGGTGGAGGTATTTCTGCCTGATAGTTTGTGAACTTCCACCCCAGTATCACCACATTTCAATAATATTAACTATTTTGTTGTTTTGTGTTATCAAAATAAATCTTTAGTATGGAACAACACACAGCCTACTGTGGGCCGTCGCCTACGCCAAAACAATCACAGGCACGCTCACAGGTAGCTACGATGACTGACAGGCTTCACAGCTACACAGCTCATGAGACATTCACTGACCTCCTGAACCCTGTAATTACAATTAACCAGTCTTCTTACCTCGAACAACTTATCAGGTTAAAACCAGAAATCAACCTTTGTGTCGGAAACTGGTCATTTTGTCGCTAATTGCGTCTGCGCTAAGCAAGTAGCAACCAAAGTGCCAACGAGTAAGTAAAGTACAGGTACCTCAATGTGCACTTAAAGTACTTGGGTACTTTCCACCATATATATATATATATATATATATATATATATATATATATATATATATATATATATATATATATATATATATATGTATATATATATATATATATATATATATATATATATATATATATATATATATATATATATATATATATATATATATATACACACACATATACATATATGACAACAAATAACTACCTTAATTAGTTGTATAAAGTTCAGAAACAGAGACAGAAACTTTATAATGTAGTTATTTGTTCTATATTACACAATACAGTGTAATTAAACAAGATGGTGTGTTTCTGTCTTCATTTGGGCACTAAACATTACATTTAAGATGCATTGCGTCTTCTTTATTAGTGTGCTTTATTTATTAAATTGCTTTATCTTAACATGTATTTTTTAATATCTAAAGTTTAATTCTTCAAATATAAAAATACATGTGAAGTCATTAAATGATAAAGAGTGATACAAGTAGTAAAAATCCACAAAAAAAACAAAATGAAAGAATATGACGCTGTTAGCATTAATAGACAAATGAAATGATGTAATCTGTGACAAATGGAGGAATTCATGCTTCTTCGTTTAAAACAGACACAAATAAACAGACAACACTTCATCATTGTTGCACGAGTCGTGATCCTTTAATCCATCAAGTAACAATACAATAATAAAGATGACCCCAGTTGGATTAAAAGAAAACCAAATTTCAACATTCACAGAACCAAATCTGACAGAAATATGAAGCTGTTTTTGTTGTTTGCTTATCAAACACAAACATGTTTCTGTTTCTACACAACAAAAACAAGAACTAAAATGAGCGATTTGTTCCGCCCTCGTTTGTCAGCTTCCCCTTTGAGGGGATTTCTTCGTTCTTTCTCTCTCTTGACCAGTGAACTCACACATAGAACTATAGAAAACCTCAAGGTAACGTCACGCTGGATGAGTTTCAGGTTGTGATTTCTGAACACAGTCAGCTAATATGTGTACTTATTGTTGGAAGAAAAAATGATTTGTTTCATGGCCTGTGACATATGAGTGAACTTTACCCTAATTATGACTCCGATGTGAACTTCCCCTAACACAAAATTCAGTTTGGGAGTCAAGCGATCTGCGATATATGTATATGTATATACATATGCTATATATGTTTGTTCCAGACTGAAGATAAAACACATTGTTGTTCTTATGGTTTAAAACATATCTCTGGGATGACGGGAGAAAGGAGCTTCTGTGATTGTGTGATTAATGTCTTTAAGGGGTAACTTAAGGGGTAGCTTGTTCAGGGAGCAGTCTTGGGATATGCGATTCGTTAAGCCATATGTCGTATGTCTGACTTTGTCTCCTTCCTTGCAACAAATAAATGATTTTACCACCAGGTGTCGAGTACATTTTTTTATCACTTATTATAAAGTTTTATAAATACAAGCAACAAAATAACTAATTACTTAGTTATCACTGGATGTTTATTAACTACTCACTAAGTCACCATAAAGCTTCACCCGATGAGTAGTGGTGCTCTGGAAATGTATGTTTACATAATGCAAATTAGCTGTGTTTTTTTCGAATATGTGCTTTACATAAACTTTTACATACACTCTTAACTTTGGATGAAATAAGGTTTCCAAATTCTTGTTCGTATAAGAGTTCATATGTATGGAAGCCCATTTCCGCCACACATGAAAAAAAAAATTAGGGCCAAAAAAAAAAAAAAAGAGGAATTCCACTAGTCTGAAAAAAGACATTACAAAATAGCTCAACATTTATTAGAGCATTAAAAACAACAATGTTTTTGTAGCGTGTCCAGTTAATGTGGAAATCCCACATTTCAGACGTGTAAATAAATAGTTTTTGCACATTGTGTGTTGCAGCAATAACAGAAACTCCTTTTGTCCCGGCGGCAGCAGCTTCACTAAAGCTCTCACATGACATGAGACAACATATTTCCTCCAGAGCGACAATGCCGTCTGCTGCGAGGGTCATGACGAGTCTCAACGTGTCTTAGGGAGAAAGAAATGTTTTCCAGCGAGGAAAAAGACCAACTTTAAATTATTATTTTTTTATTTATATTGTAGTGTCCCTGGTTGTTGTTCCTGTATTTGTATAAGGTTGTAACACACCTTTAGCGGGATTATTCCTTTTCAATCTCTGGTTATGGAAACATCCTCCCAAACTCTTTCTCTTGAGATTTCCTTTTGTTTCCCTGCACGTCAAGCGCAACTTGAGCTCAAGCTTCTCGCCCCTAGAGGGGTTTGTTCTGGTAGGATCGGTTTTCATGGAGTTCATTTCCCTCATACCCCCCCCCCCCACCCCTCCCTCCACACACACACACACACACACACACACACACCTCCCACACCTCGAGGTGGAGAAACTATTTTAGTGTCACATTTTCACTCTTAAGCTTTTGAGCCCTATGCCCCCCCGCCCTCCCCCACACCAAAAAAAAAAACCTGCTGCACCAGTTATCAGACAAGAAAATGATTTAAAAGAAAAAAGAAAAAACAGGTCAAGTGACATTTCCTACAAGATCTCCGGAACCACAGCGTTGATTAACTTCATTTAAATTATTAAAATACAATAAAGACTTGTGGGAAGAGATCTATCCAAACAGAAAAAGAAAAAAAAAATACTGTCAAGTTTACGTAATTACATAAAACCCGTAACCTCATAAAAACCTTGCCGTCACTTTTTCGAGCAAAAGTTACTTTTCCGAGCAAAAGTTACTTTTCACCTTTCTGTTAATACACTATGAGCAATAATGAAATACAAAGTTATTCAATAATTTGTTCGGTAGTAGTTACATTTATACAGTGTTACAGTTACAACCGGACCTTTGAGGGTGACCATGATGCTGATGTGGCCTGAGGTGAAAAGGAGTTTGACATCCCTGCTTTAAATGAATGAAAACAACTTACCCAAAGTATCATGTGCACAGAACAGAAGACAGCCTGCTGTCTTCTGTTTGGATCATAGTAACCAGGTAGTGACGTCATCAGTTTCAGGTATCTATGTTCCTAGCTTGTAGAAAGTCTTCTTTACCTACAGATGTTGTTTAGTTTTGCACACAAACAACATGTGCAGTGGTCAATCAGACTGACAACGGACAGAGATGAATATCCCTCTGGCAGCAACATTTCAGTTATAGTGGATTCTTTTCTGTTTTTTTTTTTGTAATATGTTTTTTATTGTTTATTTGCATATTTATAATACTTGTTTTGATTTTGTTTCTTTTCCCCATACCTATGGTTTGAGTTAAAACCCATATATGTAAGCAAATTCCTCTGTTACTATGACATAAATCCATTTAATGTAGGGCTAAGAAACCCACATTGAGGAGTGTGAATATTCAATTCAGTCTATTTTGCATAACCTAAAATCACAAATTAAAATTTGCCTCAGAGGGCTATATAATCTGTAGACATACAACATCCCTATCCCAGGACCTCACAGCCGTGTGTTACAGCACATTTAAAGAATATGACAGAAATGTAATTGAATCGACGGCACTCTGCTGCATCAGAAATTCCCTTCAAAATAAAAGCGCAGGATTCTTTTTGCCCATGTGTGGCAGAGGGCCGCTTCACGGGGGCCACGCAGGCCACGTAAAATGACGCAGCGGGCTGATTCGGCCTGGAGTTTGACGCCAGAGATTTAAAACTGGCTTCAGAGCTTTAACGTTTCAGAACTTCGGAGCTTTAGAGCTTTGGAGCTTTAAATGTCCCTCTGGTGAATTTAGACTCTTTCCCTTGTCTTAAAAAAGAGTGTCTCATTATTTTGAGAGTTATTTACTATTTCAAAACACTAAGTCAAAACATAAAGAAAGTGTCTTATTATTTTGAGACTTTATTTAATGGAGTCAATTAAGGCTCTGTTGAAATTTTTATTACTGAAAGAAAAACATAAATATAACATCTTTATTACGAACGTTTTAACTATAGTTTATAGAAATCAATATATTAAGTCTGTCTTTGGTCGTGGTTATGGTGACAGGTCAGCAGTACTGACCCGGTCTCTTGAAGTCTTTCCAGATACTCACGCGATCATCCGAAGGCTTCGTGGTCGTGGCTACGAGCTGCGAGTACGCACAGCGGCTGTACTCCCGAGGCACCACCTGAAAATAACTCCAGTTCGGGGGGTCGGTGGGATTGATGCCCAAGTGTCTCATGCACAACCCCAAATAAACGTCTTCGATGTAAACGGCTTTAACGTGTCTGGAGGCCTCCACAAGCTTTCTTGGGAGATCGAGGGATAAAACGTAGCCCATGCCCAAAGCGTAGCGAGGGTAACTTGGCGACGGGAAAATCTCCTCAGGGAGGAACCACTTTGACGTCCGCTGTCTCAGGACTGCAGCGTTGCCTTGCACGAGTCCCGTCATGTAGTTTGTCCTCGGAGCGTTCGCCAACATGCCGACAAGCATGGGTACATTTAGAAACATGTCTGAGTCAATCTTCATGGCGTAGGAGGCGCCGGGGCAGTGCGCGTCCAGCCACTCCAGCATCACCATGGTCTTGATGGTGAGGTTCTTGTAGGAGTCCAGGAAGTCGCTTTGGAGCAGGTCGCGGTGCTCGCGGCTCTCCTGTAGCAGCTGTTTGTCGGGCTGCGGCATTCCCGCCCCTGACCCGCCGTGCAGCCCCATCAGGAAGAACAGCACCACCGCTCGACCCTCCACCTCTCGCTCGCCGCCCCAGCTGCTGCGGATGACGTCACGGTGGGCCCTGTTATCGGGCGCCACGGGAACAATCAGAACGAGGAAAGGCTTTTGCTGCTCGCACGCCTTGGGCTCGTTTATGACGAAGTGGTACTCGGAGGGGTATTCCACCAAGTAGGGGCCAGGATATTTATAAGGAATCGGCGTCTGCGCCTCATACTTGTTTGGATCCGGCGGCTCTGGGGTCAAAGCCGGGACGATCTCAGTTGGTTCAGGTCTATGCGTGCCGAAGACTGGACCCCTCGGCTTGGGAGGGACGATGCGTTGTCTCTGACCCTTGGTCATGCTCCCCCACTTCATCGGGTTCCACTCAAGCACCATTCCCTTTATGTTTGTGTTGTAGAAAAACAAAACCACCGTCGACACCAGGACGACAAAGACAAAGTAGCGGCGTGAGGAACTACACCCCTTCTTGCTGTCCAGCGATGTCCCAGCATCCTCGGCCCCCTGGCTGAGAGCAGAGACAAGACAGTGAGACGGGCAGCAAGGGGAGTAGTATATTTACTTAAGCACTGTGTTGTAGCTTTTTCTGCCACCACGTTCAAGGATAATTTATTTGAATTGGCATTATGAGCAATGTAAAACAGCAGCAGTAAAAACTATTCTCTGTTTGGATAACAAGGCCGACATCTTAACGTTAAACATACAACATGAGGAAAAAACACCATGATGTCTGAGCACCAACATCATGTAAACAGATCCTCTCTGAAGGAAATGATTGTGCCAGAGTTTCGTTGAAGAAACAATAGAATCATAATATAAACATTTATTACATTTAGCTGATGCTTTTATCCAAAGCAACTTACATTTGTGTTCTATACACCGTAGACACAGCAACGTGGAGCAATTCAGGTTTAAGTGTCTTGCTCAAGGACACAACGACAGGAATTAGTGGAGCAGGGACCTGATTCATAGATCCTCTGATTGAAAGATGGGCATGCTAACCACTGAGCCACAGTCACAGAGTAAGGCACATAAATAAAGAAAAAAGTTCAACTAAAAGAGAAAAAAGTAAAATACAACAAAGATTAAATACAAGAGTAAAAACAAAGTGTACAAGAAGTGATACTAACAGCAGTGTCTGATGGAAACTAAAGTATAAAAGTAGTATTAAGAGTGCATATTGCATATACATATTTATACTTATTCCACCACTGCAGTGTTGCTTCTTTTATTTAAATAAACTTTCTGAGTACTGGAAGTAAATTAACAGTACTTCTCATCAAAAAAAAAAAAATTCTCAGGTTCCTCCAAAAAACTTGTTTGACAGATTAAATGTTCTAGTTTTCAGTAATTGTTAATAAATCACGCCAAATAGGTTCATCTAGCATTCCTTCCTCTTCTTTGCTTCCTCGTGAGAACTGCTTAATTTTTACAGGTGATAAAAATTTATTACATACCTTTGCCCTCCCGAAGCAAAGACACTTTCCAGCATGTTGACACTCCCAAAAATGTTGATTGTCGTCTGTTTTATATATATATATATATATATATATATATATATATATATATATATATATATATATATATATATATATATATTAATGGGGGCAGAAACGTGACATTATCAAATTCATGACAGAATTTTAAAGCATTCAGTTGCAGTGGAAGAGAGACTCTCACCTTGTCGCCTGACAAATTAACAGCACAAATATATTTAAAAAATCAAATCTCGAAGGTTCGATTCACGGATTCGTCCATCGCTGTATCGGACCACGCTTCTCGCCGCCGTTAGCCAGCTCCAGGGTGGTTGAAGTAACCATGACGGTGTGTTTCCTTCTGCTTCTACCTGTAGCCACACCTTTGTTTGCCGCCCTCCCTCCTCGGGGTTGGCCTGTGTTGTTTTCGCCTCAAAGCTGGTGTCAAGATGGGAATGCTCCAGACAGAGCCTTTAAGGTGTGTGTGTGTGTGTGTGTGTGCGTGTCCGTGTGCGTGTGCATGTGTGTGTGTGTGTCTGTGTGTGTGTGTGTGTGTGTGTGTGTGTGTGTAAAGAGGAGGGTGGGGTGTGTGATTCTACTAACACAGCAGGTTGTTTATGTAACAAGGTGTATAAGGTTCCATTACTCTTATTTATTCATTAACTTATTAAACTTTTATCTTATTTTTTGGCAGAGTGAAGAGAATTGTTGCTTTGTATGTTTCTGACACAAAAGAAGTGGCGGTGTGGAAGTTTTCATTAAGTACAAACCTTAAGAAGGAACCTTTAGAAGGAACCTTTATACCAAAACTTTAGAATTGACCTCTCGAACAAATCTTCAGAACAAACCTTGAGAACGAACCTTTAAGATGAATCTTTAGATTGAACCATTAGAACGAACCTTTAAAAAGAACCAGGAGAACGAACCAGGAGAACGAACCAGGAGAACGAACCAGGAGAACGAACCATTAGAACGAACCTTTAGAACGAACCATTAGACACACCTTTAGAACGAACCTATAGAACAAACCTTTAAAATGAACCTCTAGAATTAACCTTTAGAACCAACCTTTAGGACAAACCTTTAGAACTAACCTTTAGGACGAACCTTTCGAATGAACCTTTTGAATGAACCGGAGGAATATGTGCTAATTGTCAATCACAATGTAGCCCCACCCCTAAAGCAACCCTTGCTAATGTACTAAATGAACATCATGCTGTATTGAAGAAAAATTGAAACTAGAGATTGTGACTTAAGTCATGTTTATAATGTTTACTGAGGGAATATATTAAGGGAGAAGTAGAATCATTTATATAGACTTCTACACAACCAAAGGAGTTGCCCCCTGGTGGTCAGGAGAGAAAATGCAGGTTTAATGCAGGAAACGGAGGATACGATTGGAACACAACCGGTGTCATGACATCGTGTGGACAGGCGTCAACAGAGAAGTTTGGAGACAATGACATAGATGCTTGCGTTTGTATCCGTGTATGTTCCCAAAGGTTGCCGTGTGGACGGAGATCGTGTTAGTGTTGCCTAAACCACCAGAAGAAGGGAGAGAAGCTGCCATGTCACAGCAGTCGTTTCAAAAGTGAGTTATTAATTAGGCCAATAACACCCCCACCCGTCCCGTCCACACCACACAGGGTACAAGGTCCTCGTGCAGGCAGGTGTGTGACCTTGAGAGGTTTGTTTTTAACGCCTGCACAGGCGCACTCGCTCTCAGGTTGCATGTCAGCTGATGTTGACAAAATTGATCTCCTCCTCGACTAACCCGCCAAAGCAGAACCCATGAACTAAAATATCATGTAAATGTGAGCACTGTCATTTATCAGACACGCAAATCCAGTGGGGGAGGAAGAGCAGCTGCCTGCCCAGATCCGTCGAAGCCATACCAAAGTGAAGGAAGCAAAAGTGTGTCATTTGTGTGCATACTGAAGAAACAAAAAAAGTTTAAAAAAAAAGAAGTATCACAAAATGAGCTTAGAGTATGAAAAGTGGATCTAAAGTGGCAGAGAGGTTGATCACTTATTTCTTTATTATTGGATTATTGTTTTTCACAATAAAATATATAAACATGTGTTTTTATCAGGGCTGTGTAAGTTAACGCGTTAATATCGCGTCAATCTTTTAATGAATTAACAACGTTAATTATTTGATCATGCGTTAACTGCATTTTTAAAAAAAAAATTAGGGGCAGGGGGGGCTTTTACTTTAAAGGCGATTAATCTAGTTGCTCGCTTGTGTATCGATCTGTAGTTTCTGTTCTCAGCTGCCTCGAGTCGCTGAGTCATCTCATAAAGCTTCACAGGCGCTCAGTCTACCGACAGGCTCGCGCTACAGGCTCAGCGTCCCCGGAATAAGCATTAATTGCACATTTGCAAAGCCGCCGTTGATACCTGTCGGCTGTCCTTCACATCTCCACCTCATTTAACCAGACTTTAGTGCACTTGTTCAAGTCAACACAGACTGGACTTTTTCTCACTTTTTCCTTTTCTCCCTCAGAAAGAAAAACTGAACTGAACTGAAAACATGAAAAGCACTTATTGCTTTTGTATAAAGTGAATTAGTTGCTGGTCTTTAACATACATCTTTAAGCTAAGCAACAGACTGAACTTGTTTTTTCTGGTTTTTCTAACCAGGTTTTGTGTTTTTGCAGGTCTGATTGATGCGTTCAGGGTGCAGGTGTGTAAACACCTGCACCCTGAACTGCAGCCTGGTCAAGGCTCCAGAGCTAACACAGTGTTTGTGTGACTGGATCTTCCATCTCCTGTTTGAAGGCTTCCAAGCAGGAACTAGTTCAGCCACTCCCATCTTAACTAGCGAACAACGGCCTCAATGATGCTACGTGAGTCCTTTTTAAATACAAGTGGGACACGTACAAGTGATCTGTTGCTGGATGTTTGGTCCTCACTTGTCCAGAGTTTTAAAGCCATTTTAATGTAAGTAATGGGAAACCGAAGTCAAGATGACGCTCCTGCAGTCTGAATAAAAAGACAAATCAGGTGTTTAAGTGGCCAGCGGCTACATTCTGTAGCCGCTGGCCATTTATCATTTTCTATCAAAATGTTCAAATTTTTATTTAAAAAAAAAAAAGTCTTTATACTTTAAACTGTGTTCATTGTCATGCACCAATCACCAAGAAAAACTCTTTCGTATGTGTAAAAGACATACAAAATAAACCTTTTTGACTCTGATCTGAACATCTCCTGGTTTTTAATTTGTATATTTGGTATATTTACGAGTAAATAAAATAACATTTATTTCTGCTACTTGTGGAACAAATTATGTATATATATATATGTATATATATATATATATATATATGTATGTGTATATATATATATATATATATATATATATATATATATATATATATATGTATGTGTATATATATATATATATATATATATATATATATATATATGTATGTATATATATATGTGTGTGTGTGTGTGTGTGTGTGTGTGTGTGTGTGTGTGTGTGTGTGTAGTGTACCTATATATAATATCGACAGATATAGACAATGTGCATAAATGGGCATTGCGGGTTCCCGTCCTTTTTCCTCGGGTCCTACGTCATGACGTCACGGCAGCGTCGTACGCGCCGCTCCGTGGCGTTGCGCGTCATAAGTTCCAACACATCCGCCGCTTCCTGGCCGGCGCAGGCAGGCGCCTCAGGCCCCGCTCCATCACTGAACCGTTACCCGCTCACCATCTCCCGACCGCCGCTCCCGGTCCGCGAGGAGCCGCCACCGGTATGAGTGAATGAAACGGCCGGAATCGAGGTCAAGTCCCCGGACTGCGCTGCTCGGTGAGTCGTGACCAGACTACCTCCTGCCATATGTTCTTTATCCCAATCACAGCAATGACATCACCTCCATTTTCCTCCTATTCACACAGCGACCGGCAACAATGATCACACTGTGTGTGTGTGTGCGTGTGCGTGTGCGCGTGCGTTTACACAAGTGTTCCTACAGTGGTACTCTTTAAGCCCTTCTATTGGAGTGAAAACAAGAGGATATATTCTTGGTATTCTTGGTCTTTTACTGAGGTGTCACCACAGACCCCCAGTTTGTAAAACTGCTAAATATGAAAGTATTGCAGTACTTTCACCAGGGAGTCAATCCCCATCGTGTAACTTCCTTGTAACTTCACTTACGTTTATTTAGAAGAAAATCGTTGTATGAAAATGCAGTCACAGACGTAAAGTTAACAAGATCCAGGTATTCATACTAACTTGAGTATTTCCATTTATTCCACATACGTCTACTTTACTACATCTCAGAGGTAGATACTGTACCTTTTACTGTACTACATCTCAGGTATATATTGTACTTTTTATTGACTTTTAGTATTATTACTTCAGTAAAATATCTAAATACTTCTGCCACCAGTGATTAAAACTATGAAAACACTACCTGCATGAAGTCAGATCCCCAGAGGAGAAAGCAGCACAAAGACAGAAATATTAAGAGATAAATAGAGGAAGTCCAAAAAAAAATGAGAGGAAAGTAAAAGTAAAATGAGAATAGTAAATATTACTATTATATAGCAGTAATATTAAACCAGACACATACCAACCAGAATAACACTTTCAACAATAACAGTGCCATGAACCCGCCCTGTCCACAGTGGAGCGGCCGTGGTGATGGTGTTGGACTCGGGCGAAGTCTTCATGGATCCGGTCGAGGCTGAGAGTGTCGGGAGCAGCAGGGACCTGTTGGAGTCGGATGTGCAGAGGCCCAAAAGTGGCGCCGCGTCCAGGAGGAGTAACGTCGCAAAGAGGGAGAAGGTGTCCCACAATGGACTTCCGACACAGACGAACAAGAGCCCAGTAGCTCCGCGGAGGCCGTCTTCTTCGGCGTCGTCTGCGAGAGGCGGGTCCACGCCCCGGCCTCTGCTCCGCCGGCCCCTCAGTCTGGAGATAACACCCCAGCGCCTGCGATGGCCTCAGGAGCCGACGTTGGACCGGCGGATTGTACAACCGCCGTGGCGGAGCGGCCCGGTCGCCCCGTCGCCCCCGGCTCGCAGCCTCACCAGCCCCAGCCTGGGTACGAGCGGCTGGATGCGTCGCAGCGAGAGCACCTGCTCCGTCAACTACCCGCTCCGGCTCGGTCGGGGCCAAATGAGACCCGCCACCTCTCTGCCGCACATAGCGAGGAGAGAAGTCGGCAGGTCGCTGCCCACGCCCCCCAGGCCCTGTCTGCTTGTCGCCCTCAGGCCCCTGAACCTGGAGCAGGAGAAGCAGACCTTCTTCCAGTCCGACTACAAGTACGAGCCCCAGTTCGAGTACTCGCAGCCGGAGCCCAGGAGTGTGTTGGACAAGTATCGAGAGGGTTCAGGCCTCTTCCTCGAACAGGTATGGTACTAAACCTCTACAGGTCACCTGTGAGTTCATCAGGCGGCAACTTCAGATTCTGCCGAGTGAAGCCAATGAGGAAGTGTCTTAAAGCTGCATTCTCTCTCCTGCTCACCAGAGGTGACTCCTCTGTTTCTATTAAAGTCTCTTTTGATTTATTTCCTCAGTAAACATTGTAAACTGAGTTTATGTCTCTTTCTCTAGTTTCAAGTCTTCTTTATTGCAGAAGGATTTTGTGGACATTTTTTTTTATACCCAGAACAGGAAGTTACCATCTCGAAGCTTAGACTTCTATACAACTGGAGAAGTCGCCCCATGGTGATCAGGAGAGAGAATGCAGCTTTAACACATCATGCGTTAAAGCGGCATTCGTAGACTTCATTCGGCAGAACCCGAGGTACAATGATGACACAATGATGCTGACGATGATGAGTTTTCTGTGTAACTGCAGGCGGTGGGAATCATGGAGTGCGTCCTGAAGAAGTTTGACTCCTATGAGAACTTCGAGGAGGTGACGGGCGGCAGTGTTCTCCCTAAAAGTCAAGTGTGGGCCGCGGTGCGCAAATACCTGCAGAAAGAAGGCTGCGTGGGAGAGGTGAGCCAGGCGACGCCCACAGAGCTGACGTGTGTTACTGACATTAAACAATGGCTGCTCATGACATTATAAACAAAGCCTAGATTTCCTAGTATGTGACAGGTCAAAGTGGCTGATGCAGAATGCTGTCATAGCAGCGGATTGGTTCAGTATGACAATAAAGTAACTTGGCAATAAATATCTTAGATCGACAAAACTCGTATAATAAGAAAGACGCAGTATAATTCAAACTGAGTGGAGGACAAAGCTTCCCTCGGGCTGTGTGAAGATGTCCTTGAGTGTGTTCCCTGTGTTTACATTCAACCCGCCTCACAGTTCCACGTTGCACCACTCAAACTCGTACGACTGCTACTACACAAACACAGCAAAGCACACATCTCCAAGACAAGCCGCTGCGGGACCAAGTCCAAAAACCAGGAAATGGGTTTGCGTGTGATTGTGTTTTCAATGTGTTTCTGTTAAATGTGTGTGTGTGTGTGTGTCTGTACGCGCGCAGGTGGTGGTGCGTCTGTCTGATGAGCTGCTCTCACAGGCGGTGATGGTGGTGGAGAGCTGTCGCCCTACGCTGACCATCAACCTGGCCGGAGCGCGACAGCACTGGCTGGAGGGGATGCTGCGGCACGAGATTGGTACGCCGCCGCCATGTCTCATATTCTTAATCAGCAAATCAAAAAAAAGTTCAAATGAAAGGATACCTTCTCTCCGTCGTCTCCTCAGGTACACATTACCTCCGAGGGGTGAACAACAACCTGCAGCCGTGGTCCACCACCGAGGGCAGGAAGCAGTTCGGCCTCCAGCCGGCCAACCCCACGGAGGAGGGCCTGGCCAGCCTGCACAGCGTGCTGCTGCGCAAGCAGCCCTACCTGTGGCGCGCGGCGCTGCTGTACTACACGGTGTACCACGCCGCCAGCATGAGCTTCGGCCGGCTCTTCAGCCACATCGCTCGCTTTGTCCAGGACCCGGACGTCCGTTGGGAGTACTGCCTGAGGGCCAAGAGGGGCCAGACGGACACCTCGCAGCCAGGTGAAAACACACACTCACACACACTCTGCACTCTCTCTCCTGACCACCAACGGGCGACTCCTCTGGTTGTAAAACTGCAAACTGAAAGTGTATATGTTGTATATTATGTTATGCTATAATCAAGAATACTTGTATTTAGTTTACACTTCCTGCATGCTGTGTATTTCTCAGGGTGCTTCAGTAAAGACCAGGTCTATCTGGATGGGATCCTCCGAATTCTCCGACACCGACGGACCATCGACTTCAAGATGTTGACTTCTTTAGGCAAGGTTAGTGTCAGCTGGAAAAAAAATCAACCTTTCACTTTTTATTTTAATGATTTTAACTATTCAGCCACTTTCATAAAAGAAACCATTAAATGAACTAAAGAAATGCAATTTGGGGTTTACATAAATAAACAGTGTTTTACTGTTTAAAAAAAAGAATTCTAGTAATAATCAATCATAAAGAGACAGATGGAGATATGAACGAAAATAAATGGAACAAAAGAAGTAGCTACAGGAACTATGTGCACTACGTATAGTGGCATGTCTGCCCTCTGCAGGGTTTTCTGGGTAAAGAAAGAAAACTGGCTCATAGTTATCAATTTACAAGGTTTTTCATCAGAAGTGATGTAAAATATGTTTCACTTTACGGGGGAAATATTAAACTGTAATTGATATCCACGGTTTGATGTCTTGAATAATACTACACACTACTACGTAATTATTTTATTGTAATGCAGCATATTTAGAAAGTGTTCAAAAGTTGTCTCTACAAAAGTAACTGTTGCAAAGATTTCACATCTTTCTTGGTGCTTTGAGTACATTTTTTAGGGATTAAATTAGCTTAACGTCTAAACTATCTTGTGTAAATTATCGTTGTTCTCTGGAACGTAACTAAAACCGTCTGACAAATGTTGTGGAGTAAAATTCAAATATTTCTCTGAGATGCAGAGGGATGAAATAATAAAGATGCAGTAAAGTACAAATATTTTGAATATGTATTTGAATGAATGTATTTGAATCAGAAGTATTGAGTTGAACTTCCTTCTGTCCCACTGGTGTTTTCCTTCGCTGGCTAACTTTCTTCTTCACCTCTTCTAGGTGTCTTTCGAAGACATAGAGATGCTACGTCCACTGGCGGTCCTCCCAAGGACCAGAATCCCTCACTTCATGCGAGACCAGGAACGTTACCTGCAGCACCTGGACCACATCGTGTCTGTCAACAACCTGGAGG
>NW_027175870.1:0-27946 GCF_023055335.1 Clinocottus analis
CACTTAAAAATGTATACGAATGACATTTGATGCTTCTACAATGTGCTCCATAACTTCGTAAGTCGTAACATAGTTCAAGTCATTCTTGAGTCTCACTTATTTGTCCGTCTATCTCTTAGAGGACTCTTCATCATTGATGACAAAGGCACCTTAAGGCAGATCACCATGAACGATCTTCCAGTGGGAAGATCTGTGGATGAGACTCTGCGGCTCGTGCAGGCCTTCCAGTACACGGACAAACACGGAGAAGGTACAAGGAGCTCATTTAAACAGCAGTAACAGTAGCCTGAATAGCTGTTTTTCAGTGTATCTCATTGATTCTTTGAGCTATTTTACTTGTGCTGACTGCAATTGTGTCATTTTCTTACAGTTTGTCCAGCCGGATGGAAGCCAGGCAGTGACACAGTGAGTATCTCTGACTGGATCAAGAACCATTTGATTTGCAAATCTGTCTCTTTGTGTCCAGCTTACAAATAGTGTCTGTTTTTTTGCAAAAAGCATTTGGACTTCAGGTTCAGAGAAACACACTGCCACTGTGAGCACTGCCTGAATATTTAGTTTTTGTTGTGAAGTACAGAACAAATTAATATTTGGGAAACACATGGAAAACGGGGCTAGTTTGTTGTTAGTGATCTGCATTAGTCACAGCCTGATTCAGAGCATACACAAAGTATATGTCTCATTTTGCAGTAATTCAATTAATTCTCCCCCACAGATCATTCCCGACCCTTCAGGCAAGCTGAAGTATTTTGACAAACTGAACTGATCTGCGTTCCTGTCATCCAAGTCTGTGAATCCATCACTTACTGAAAGTACAAATAAAATGTGTTTTCATAAAATGCTGTCTGTCCACTGTTAGTTTCGTTTGAACAGGTGACCGCTCAAACTTGCAGTTTTAGGATCAGTTTATGCTTTTTGATATGTTTATTTTGTGCAGAAGCTTTTAAAGGCGCAGGCTCTGTCAGTTAGCACAACTCAAATACATGCTCAAACAAGCGTCACTTTACTGCCTTGTCCTAAACAATGAGGGAATAGGTGAATGAAAATATAGTAAAATAAAAGTGGGAAAAGTATCAAACGCTGCCTGTGGGGAACATTAACTAAAATATAGCTGACTAATGACTCGGGAAAATTATGGAAAAATAGCATAACATAGTATTTTAAAAATTAAAGAAAAGTAATACAGTTTGTACAATTTCTGGGCGTTCACTAAGTTTAGAACACAAATGTTAGGCCTTGCAACTGAAATAACATGTTTGAGGGAGGATTATGGTTTCTACATAGTAGCAGAGAAACAATTGCATAAAGCCTGATATTGACAAACGAGACACTACGTCTATTTGTTGTCCCTAAAAGACATGCTGTGATTTGATTATACCAAACAGTTGCCAGAATATCATCTGAAGCTACCACATTTTTTTATTCTGATTGTGTCCATCCAATGGGCACTGAATCAACACAATGTCTCAAAACATTTGACTTTTAGATGCTTTCCTAATTAATTATCACACCAAAGATGTCACCACATCACAGCTTGTCTCTGAGCTTGTCACATACTTGTACCCATTTGGTGATAACCTAAAACGTTCCAACACAATTTAATTTTTATTGGAGGTACAACCCATTAACAATATATAATAATATAATAGGGCCATATCATATTTGACTGTTTTGCAACAGAAGCAAATGTTCCCTACAGATAAACAATTATATTGTTAAATGCATTACTTTTTCATAACGGATTATTTTGTATTGATCTCTAGAGACATTTGGTGCACTGGCCTTGTTTTGTTTTTTTTATCCTTGTCTGGTCTGTATTTATCGATTAAACAACATCAAAATTAAGCATAGCGATGAACAGAAAGATATCCCACAAAAAGAAAATAAACTGTTTGATCAAATATTGGCTATGACATTTTTCCTACACAAGGGATATATAAAAGTAAAGTCACTGAAACTGCTGTATCACTGCTGTGACAATGTAGCCGATGTAGTTCTCTAGACGATACCAACAATATCTCCAATATGAAGAAACTCTTACAGGTCAGTCACATTTGAAAGCCTAATATTTTTATAAAATAATCCTTTCCTAGTCCAACAATCGGGCCATTGTGCTGTTCAGCAGGAGAAGGGAATAGTGGACATTAATAATAATTGTACACGTGAATGAATGATTTGCCTGTTTATATAGAGTAATGTTGATTGTGCAGTCTGACAGCATGAGGAAGGAAGGGCCTGCGGTATCTCTCCTTCACACACTGCCAGTGAAGGACATCCCAGGACACAGCTGGCCTTCTTAACCGTCCTATTGAGTCTCTTCCTGCCAGCAGTCAACATGCTGCTGCCCCAGTAGACCACTCCATAGAAGATGGCTGATGCCAACAGAGCTGAAAAAGGACTAGAGGCCTGTACTGGTAAAAGTAGATAAAGATTTGTGAAAAGCCACAACGTTTTTGTTTAGCAATCATATTGTGTATTGCCATTACTAATAAATCCATATGTATGATATGAGTAGTAACTTTTGTATCAAGAGGAGCCTTGGAATAAACTTTTGTATTACAAATACAATATCATCATGTGCCAGTAGTTTTCAAGTAAAAATGACATGATCAAAACATTAAAACACCAATACAAACACAAATCCTGTATTGAATATGTTGTATAAAGTAGGTATTATTAGCTAAATATATTTAAAGTATCAAAATTAAACGTGCTCATTATGCAGCAGAATTGTCCCTGTCAGTGCTATGAATTATACATTGTGATATTTTAGTATTACTACTTTTACTATTCCACATACTGTTTGTTTAATTTCAAACAAATGTGTAAGAGTCGGATACAAACTTTGTATGTAATAGCCTACAATAATTAGTAAATAAGTTGTTAGATAAATGTAGTTAAGTCCAAATGTAGACATGTAAATACTATATTAATACAATGTAATATATCTATTAAAGTCATTAACTTGTAATTTAATGGCTTTTTGTACTAAATCATAATAATTCCAAATTCATTTTTATTTTTGAGCAGGAGTTTGAGGTTGTTTGTGTGAAAGAATAGGGTTTTAACTACTGAGGCGGATAGCTACTGTGACAGGGTGAAAAACTAGTCAGCGGTTTGTTTAAATGTTGGATGCTTTCCGTCTGGAGGTCATAGTTTAATCACTTTTTTATTATCCACCTTCTCCGTCGCATACAAGTCTGCTGTTTGGGAAACCGATGCAGTCCTCAACCATCACTAGCGAAAGCAACCTCGGGGCATAAACTAATTAAAATGAACACTACAGTGCACGTTTTGAGAAACCCCGCTTGAACAGCCGTCCTCAGATTATGGCCTGTTTGGTGCCTGCCGGTGTGATTTCCACCACAACCCTTCCGCATTTTCCTGCTGCTATCGGGCTGTGACGTGTCGTGCTGACGGCGGCCTCGGAGCTGGAGGAGCGGGGGGCTGTAGCATGACAAGATCTGGCTCCAGACGTCCTGCTTTGCTTTCAGCGGAGCTCCAGAAACAACCCATAACCCCTCCTTCTCTGATTCTCTCCGGCCCGCCCAAATAACACAAAATTCCCGACTGAATCCAGCCCGAGTCTGGGGGAACCAGGCGGCCCGGGAAGCCGAGGTGCGGACGGAGGCCAACCTTGCAGCATACATCTGGTACGCGGGTCATTTTTTTGCTCCCGGGGCTCCTGTTTGCGGAGTTATGTGTGCATGTGTGCGTGTTTATGTCTCTTTTGTTTTTGCATGCATGTGGTATTTTAATTTATTTCTTCATTGTCACCGAGAGGCCGCAAAGGGTTGGGCCTTTTCTTCTCAGGCCCGGGCCTCAACAGAGGCCGTAATTGGTAATTCAGGCCTATCCGGTTAGCTAGCCCGCCCGCTTTAAATAAGTGCGGCTTTGCAGCCGCCAGACGTCGTTGGGTAACGTTATTTTTATTTTTTTTATTTGACCGTCAATGTGCGCTACAATCTTCAGAATAAGCGCAATTATCACTCGTCGTCGCGGAGGATTGTTTTCAATCGGTGTTACAATTAGCATTCGTCCAGACGTCAAGCTAACAAAATGGCGGACGCTAGCGGAGGTCTGATGAAAATCTGTTGTGGAAAACGAGTGTGTGTGTGTGTGTGTGTTGAGCGATCATCCCGCTAGCTGGCTACTACTGGCTAGAGCCGCTTCAGTGGAGAACTAACGTAACATATCTTCGTATTCTGTAGTTTTATGTTAATAAATGCACGTCGGTGAAATTTCATGTTCTTAAAAGTGTGTTTTGTCCGCGTCAATCGGGACAGTACGCGTGTATTCAGTACCGATGCGGCTCCAGTGGTCAGTTGAAGACATTGCCGTGAACGTTAAAACCCCTCGCTGGGGGTTGGTTTAGTCTGACATGAACGAGTAGCTAAGTTAGTCTGATCACAATAGTAGGTTTTAATGTGTCGGCGGCATCTTTCAGCACACTGAGTTGTGCGCCACATTGCCTCACAACCTTGTCATCATTTTCCACCTGGAGGTGGGGGATGGTACGTTCAGTGTGAATTAAATGGCACCCCGGCTGCAGCGTCCACGCCACTGTTTACATCTCTGCGTCCCCTTGTGTGTGTGTGTGTGTGTGACGGGGAGATATTTTTTATCACACGTTGTCACCTTTTTTGTCGCCTTTATCTCCATGATGAAGGTAACGTTGGTGCCTAATGAGATGCAATATCTGATTAGTTTAGCTACCGTAGTGACAATTATGCCAGTGCATTTCTTGCGGTCTTTTCCGCAGACAAGCTAACGCTTAAAAACTATCCTCCTTAATAGTAATTTATTTGAGTGTTTTCCCTCCAGAAATGAACTCTATTGGCCTGTGAGGCCAGATTTTTCTCCAGGGCATTTTTTTGTTATATCAAGTGACCTTATCTGATTTTCTATCTTTGTTTGTATGGAATAAAATACCAAAACAAATGAGGTACTATACAGAGCAATTTGTTTGTTGCAGCAGGATACATTGATGCACACGGAAATATTAAACACAGCAGTTACTATGGCTTCAACTGACAATTACCTAATATTATACAATATTTATTACACAAATTCAGGTATTATTATTATGACAGATATTGAATACTAATGCTGATTAAAAGAATAAATACTGTGGAAAGTGAAAAAGCAATCATTCTATAGTATTTTCAATACATTGTTGTTGCTGCCAAATAAGTATTTGTTTGAAATCTAAGCCATATTTCTTTAAAAAAATTTAAGTAGTTATCAAGCCCACAAAAACCAAAACATGCGGTAAACTGCAAAATGACTCGACACGTCTGGAAAATGTACAAATTTTTTCAGTTACGGTTAATTTACAATGTTGGAATCACGTTTGATCAACCTTTTTCAAAGTTTTTCTGTTGTACAATTTTAAATAGTTTAAACCCACATTATTGACCATTACATGAGCTTTAGATGTAGATTAAATTGCTTACGATTTACAGTTCTAACACAGTATATATTCAATATTATGCAGTGAATTGACTTGGGTGACCTGCGGCAGTGCATTGGTTCAGTCTGCTTTTATGATCATCATACTAAACAAACTACTGTCCATGTATTAAAGAATATGTGAGAATTTAGTGACGGAAAGTTAGTTTGGTGAGTAAAAACATGATAATGACAAACGTATCTATGGAGGTTTTTGAGGTGAAGTTTTGTATGGTTCTTCTGTTAAACTTTGTTTTGTTCACCAATAATCTAAACCTTTCTATCATCTGCTTTCAGCTGTTCAGTAACAAATGCAGTGTGAGGACAATGGATGAGGATGTCACCAGGCTTGCAATACATTCTGAAGAGCCTAAAATAATATTACACGGATCGGGTAATTAGCCATGCTTCTATTGAATTTGTTTCTATTAACACAAAGTATGTTTTTGGGGTATGTGTGAGTTCACGGTATCACTGCATGGTAGTGTTTCAAATGTAGAATTATTTGATTAGCCAGATAATGGGAAAAGTGTTGTTTCATTCAGTCATAAGGAAATCAGTAACATACAACTTTTCATTAAACACATCCAAACACAATCATCTGATTGACTGAGTAATCCTGCTTCTTTCAGATGAGGGTGGTGCCGGCGGGCAGGAGTTTGTTGTGGAGCTTCAAGAGACTGTGTTGGTGTCTGAAGGCGAGGGGGAAGGAATGGCAGTTCACAGGTTTGCCCCAGACGAGCTAGTCATCCAGGATGCTGTTGAGGATGTGGTTTCTGAGTATGTGCACTGTGATGACGATGAAGATGTCGCAGTTGAAACCTGCGTGATGGCTCTCGACGGAGAGGAGGAAGGTGTTGCCATGGGAGACATCCCTGAAGATGGGCTGGACCCAGAGCAGGAGGACGACCAAGATGAGTGTGGAGATTATCTAATGATATCCTGTAAGTTTATCTCTGTTGTGGTGGGATTCAATCTAAATGTGCCATTGTTCTACTGGAAATCATCCTTGTTACACATAGTCACTGTGTGTGTTTTGGCGTAGCGCTCGGATCTCAAAAAGCTAAATGTATCCAAGAAGCATTTAAAGCGGATCGAAATACAATTTCTTTAACAATCTTTCAAGGTGGTTTGAGACTCATTCTTGACAGATGTTGAAACAGTGTGACTATCATCTTTTTTGAAGTTGCATATGTAATGTTGTCAGTTTTGATAAATGTTCAACTCTCATACAGGAGCTGTTTCATAAAGTTTCTTTATTTATAAGGGCAGGACTCATTAATTAACATCAATATAATGTTAATGGGCCAAGTGTAGCGAAAATGCTTATTTGCAGATCCCAGGAAGATTGATATCCAGTATCTAATTGCATAAGAATGCTGTTTATTTTTTTATTGCAAAAACCTTTGTCTTGGTGTCCAAAATATTGACTCTTTACAGCTGACAACTGTCCAGCTACAAAGATGGTAGACTATAACGGATAGTAACAAATGCTGATCTTAAACATTTCTGGTAAATGGACTTGTACTTGTGCTTTTCTAGTCTTCTGACCTCTCAAAGTGCCTTTAACGGTACATGTCATCATTCACCCATTAACATCCTTCGTACACTGATGGCCAGGCCTACCATGCACGGTGCCCCCTTCTAATCATTCAACCATTCACACACCGCGGCCACAATTTGGGGTTATGTGTCTGGCCCAAGGATACGTTGACATGGACTATTGGAGCTGGGGATCGAATTACTGATCCTCCTACTCTACCACTGAGCCACAGTCGCCCCACGGCAGACAGTTTCTATATGTTCTGCAATAATTGCAAACCCTTAGTGGGACCTGGTCTGAGGATGGGTCATTACTGTCTAGTTTTAGAGTTTGATCTGAACTGTGTGTTAGTGGACACACAGAGAGATGAGATGACAGAAGTAGCAACGTTGTGATTTTCTATAATATAAACAAACAATACATAGTTCTAAACAAACTATTTTTAAGATAATTCATGCTACCTTATCTCAGACTTGACTAGGTAATATGTATTCAGAATTTAAATTGCGATATTTTATATGGTTCATTGATGTACTGAAATGGTGAAACTATATTCAAGCTTTATCTTGTCACATGTTGTAGAACTAACACTCACCAGCTTGTGTCTGGCAGATCTCACATAGTTGCATGTCTTCAATGTGATGTGTGTTCCCCTTGCTAGTGGACGAAGCGGGGAAAATGGTATCCGAGGATGGAACGGAGGTGACCGTTGAGGGAGCTGTGGAGGACCAGGAAGTGGAGAAGGATGAAGATGGGCAGGAAGTGATAAAGGTGTACATCTTTAAGGCTGATTCTGGGGAGGACGACATGGGTGAGTAGCTGTGAAGCTTAAACCTCTATTAGGAATGACAAATACCTTTTGTGATGGATATGCCAAAAATAAAGCTATTATAGCATTAACAAAATGTTTAAATTCTGCAGGAGAATCGGTTGACATCAGCGATGGAGACACAGAGAGCGTGGCGTTAACAGAGTCTTCAGGCCAAACTCTCAGAGAGAAGATGGTTTACATGTCAGTCGGGGACTCTCATCACAATCAAGGAAACCATGGTGAGTCCTTCGATCTAACGAGGGGGTGTGACTGTGAAACTAAACATTACTAGTTTTTTGGTTTTGTACATGTTGGGCTCATCTACAGGTGGGTCCAAGGTGTCTGATGAGGTTTATATGGAAGTGGTGGTAGGAGGCGAAGAGCCAGTTACTCACGACCGCTCGTATGACAGCGTGTCTCTAAGCAAGGACTTCATGCCTGTGGCCTGGGCAGCTGCTTATGGTCAGCACCCTGTCTATTAAATTGCTTTAAAAACCACACTGGAAGCCTGTGCATCAACCACGTCTCTTGAGTTTCTTGCCTTAAGTTTTACAGATGCTGGTTTTGTTTATTTTTGTGTTAAAGGCGTTCTGTTGGTCTCACAGGTGCGGAGGATAGCGAGAGTTGTGAAAACAGAAACGGTGCAGCCAGTGCACTGCTACACATTGATGAATCTGATGGGGTTGATGATATTGGTAGACAACGTAACAAAAGCAAGAGAAGGTCGGAGCCTCGCCAGGTACAAACAGGTAAGAGCAACACAAAGTTCACGTATCTGGAAGTTGTGTTTCTCGCTCAGTTCTGAATGTAAATGCATTCAAAATATGCATCTCTCGTCGCACCATGAAGAAGCCTCTGAGATCATTCCTTCATAATCGCTACAGTGGAGCTGTTCAACGCTGTGTAGTTACATTAGAGAGATAATTGTAGGCTATGTTACGTACATAAGGATGTAACTCATGACTGAGAACCACTAATGGCCGATTCCTTCTCATGATTGAGAACCATCAACGCTACAGGCGATGGAAAACACAAAAATGGTGGAAAGTGGTGAAACTGTCTAATTTCCTAATTCAGTACAGTATTTTCATTTCTTTTCAGCAATTATTCTCTAGTATGTATTATGTGTTTGCAAACGAATCACTTTCCTTAGACTTCCATTTGCGGCCTTATTTTTTTTTTTTATTTCAACAAGATTAATTTTTTAATTAAATAGTAATAATGTATACATATTTAATTTTACCAAACAATATATTATACATTTATATTAAGAAGTCAAAGGTATTAATATTATTATGTATGCCACAGTGACGGGCCGTGGTTTTAAACCTAGGCCTTCAACAATGTATGTTGTCCATATCAACAACCAACCAGTCACATTCAGTTATAACAAAACGGCAGTGCACAGACAAGACACAGACAGCAGTGCACATTGGCGTGGGTAGAGGCAGCAGGTAGAGCCAGCAGCAGCACTAGCTGCAGCAGCAGCAACAGCACTATTACTTGTTTACGATTATATACGACTGCAAATGTATAAAACGGTACAATAATCAACATTTCACTCACCAGACACACATAACTTTCTGTGGGAAAGAGGTCATCAGTAAATTCTAATATTCTGGCTTCTAGGTGGTAGCTGCACTGACCAATCACAGTGCAAGTTAATGGTCACGTGGGCCCTTTGACCAATCACACGTCTATAGTCTCGCGAAGGCCTTTTCATGTATTTTACCCAGGCTAATCTTACATAGAGGAAGACAGCCACTGGTATGCCATAGCAACCCATTCCCTGAACTGGAGAATCATTATTAGTTATTTACAGAAGCATGACATAGATGGATGGGCAGTGATAACATGGACATATGCACACAAACAAAAGTAATTGATTACGTTGATGGGTTGCCCCACATACAAGTCAAAAAACTGTATTCAGTATGTCTTGTGTAACCATGTAACCTCCTGTTAATGCCTCAATGACCTGCAGCACTACTATCAACTACACACACTATCCCCTGCTGAAATAGTTATGTTCTTTGTGCAGGCTTATCAGCTGTTTGAGTTATTTGGTGACTGTTAATTTAGATACATTATAATTTACAATGTCAGTGATATCAGTTGTTTTTATTGGTATCGTTATTGCTAAAGAATACATGGTTCTTGTTCCCTTTTTAAAGAGATGGTTATTTGTTATAGTTTTAAAAGGATTTAGACACAGTTAAAAAACAAGATTATGGGCATGTTGTCATTTCCGTCTCCCTCTTTTTACTTTTCTCTCCAGCTATCATCATCGGCCCATATGGTCAGCCTCTGACGGTTTACCCCTGCATGCTTTGTGGTAAAAAGTTCAAGTCACGAGGCTTCCTGAAACGTCACACCAAGAATCACCACCAGGAGGTTCTGACTAGGAAAAAGTACCAATGTACAGACTGTGACTTCACCACCAACAAGAAAGCTAGCCTCCACAACCATATGGAGGTGCACGCTCTGAGCAGCAAAGCCCCTTTCGAGTGTGAAATGTGTGGCAAGGAGTTCCACCAGCAGGCGGCGCTGTTTTCTCACAGATTGCAGCACCACCATCGAGAGCCCAAGAGCCAGGCACCTGCAACACCCACCAAGATGCATAAATGCAAGTTCTGTGACTATGAAACGGCTGAGCAAGGTCTGCTCAATCGGCACTTGTTGGCAGTTCACAGTAAAAGCTTCCCCCACATCTGTGTGGAATGTGGAAAAGGCTTTCGACATCCTTCAGAATTAAAGAAACACATGCGCACGCACACGGGCGAGAAGCCATACTCCTGCCTTTACTGCGACTACAAGTCGGCCGATTCCTCTAATCTCAAGACTCACATCAAGACGAAGCATAGCAAAGAGATGCCGTACAAATGTGAGCGCTGTTTCCAGACTTTTGCGGAGGAGGAGGAGCTAATTCAGCACGGACTAACGCATGAGGAGAATAAGACCCACCATTGTGCCCACTGTGATCACAAAAGTTCCAACTCCAGTGACCTGAAACGCCATATCATATCTGTTCACACCAAGGACTACCCACACAAATGTGCCATTTGTGGTAAAGGCTTCCACCGGCCGTCTGAACTGAAGAAGCACTCGGTAGCCCATCGCACCAAGAAACTCCATCAGTGCCGGCACTGCAACTTCAAAATTGCAGACCCTTTTATTCTCAGTCGCCATATCTTGTCTGTCCACACAAAGGAGCAACAGGCCTCTCCTGAAAAGAGTGAGCCAAAGAGAACAGAGACGCACACTCCTGTTGTGACGCCTAAAAAGTCTGCCGCACCTGCCGCGTCCAGCGCTGCCGGCCCGGCTGGCAGAGTCAGTGCAGCCAGCTTAGCCAGCAGTGTGACTGTAGTTATTGGCAAAGGACAAAAAGAAAGGAGAATCTACCAATGCCAGTACTGTGACTACAGCACTGGGGATGCTTCGGGTTTCAAGCGACATGTCATTTCCATTCACACAAAAGACTATCCGCACCGCTGCGAGATCTGTTCGAAAGGCTTCCGACGACCCTCGGAGAAGAACCAGCATATCATACGCCACCACAAGGATGTGGTGCAGGCAGAGTGACTCTGACTGAGCCAAATACTGTGCCACAACAAAGAACAGTAACCATCACACCCCAATCTCTGCACCCTCAGCACGCCTCCAGTCACATTGGAATAATGAGGCGCGTGTGCGTGCTGCACTTAGTCCGTTCTGTTGTTTTGCTCTTTTTTTTATCCTCAGCCTAATGTTTGTTCATAAATGTATACACATGTACATAACATTAATGCTCTGTCCGAGATAGCAACAGAACCCCTCTGTAGACTTGCACTTTTAACTGCATGTCCCTTTGCTGGTGACTGTGTGCATGGCAGATTGTGCAGATGTCTTTTTTGTAGATACACATTTTTATTTTTTATTTTGCAGGCAGCAATCAGTTGTCAGTCATAATGGTCCTAATTATTTGTCTCAAAACGGAAGTGTGCGTTGCAAAACATTTGCATAATTTTGTTAAAATGTAGTTTAAATGAAATTAGCAACCTGTTCCTAGTAGCACTTGCCATCTTGGTACAGATCACGATGAATGCAGTAATTGAGTCATGTGTGTATGAGAGGGAGAGGAAGTGTGAATGACAAACATCTGTTGTGCATCCTGGTGCTCCAACCCCACCACTCTGTAACGTAGTGCTTTTCATTGTGTTGGTAAAAACACAAGGCTGGCTGTGTACAGTGCTCTGAGAAAAGAAACAATCACTCTTAGTGTTGTGCACAGCAGTTCACGCTCATTCAATTACCACAAAATACACAGTGAAATAGTGTATGTGTCATGGTAGTGAATACATGGCCACATAGGCACCTATATCACAATGTCATCATTACCCCATCACTTGATTATCATATAGCTATGATATTTCAGTTTTAAGTCAGTAAGTGTACTGTAAGTTGTTGCAGCAGAGATGAAGCCCTGACTGACAGTATTTCTAATCCATTAATGCTACCTGGAGAAGGAAATGCCATAAATTTGAAACAAAAAAACAGCTTTCACCATTATTACTGATGACAAGCATCTTCTTTTTCCATTAACATATGAATTGACATTAAATCTGTTAAGTCATAGAAAAAAACATTATCTACAAATGTCTGTATGATACCGATATTAGGCTGGGTTAAAACAAAAAAAAAGTTCACATCAGTATCCCAATATAACTGTCTGGCCTTTGTTACAGATTGAACTTTTGGTTTTGCCCTCAGATGTACTTTTGCCAGTAGAAAGGGGATCTCTATGTCTTTCTAGATGCAACTTCAGAAGACAGGTGCTGGTGGTGTACTTGTACTATGGCTTTTTACATTTTTGTTATCACCTGTGATTATTCCTGTTTTTATATTTATTTCATTTACAAGTTGTTGTATAGTTAAGTGTAACTAGACTTCTATGGGACGTAAATTATTGTTTTGTATACAAATCTGTACAAAGCGTGTAGATGTAAACACTTGATAAAACGGAAATCTGAACTGTGTTGTTATGGATGTACTTCATCGTATTTGTTAAAAAAGATAATAAAAGCAAAGTATTTTAGCCGTTTTGTCTTCTATTTGCCCATTTTTTAGGTGTCCTATTGCCCAGAAATGTGTTTGCTTATTACGTCAAGCTGGATATTTTGACGTTTGCAGTATGTTGTGTGTGCAGAGTTTGACACTAGGTTGTTTTTCTTGTAAACAAACACAATATTTTTAGTCGGTGTTGCTCATCAAAACACATGGCATGTGACCTTAAAATCTAAATGTTTGAGACCTTTGTTGTGAACTCGCTTGCTGTCTTCCCAGCCTTTGTTGGCGCATGAGTAGAGAAGTGTGTTAGGACTATGTATTGTCTAAAAGGACACTTCAGGAAAAACTAAGTCCACAGCGATAGTCGAGGTATAAAACAAAAATGTGGAAACAAAACCAACAGGACCCACAAACACTGACATTGGACATCTCAGTGAAGCAGAAGACATCTTGTGTTAAACTTAAATGTTTTGTGGAAGCAACAGCAGACACATTACTCATTACATCGAATTTTAATGTCTGAAAACATGTCTGTAGGGATTCTTCAAAGAAAATATTGCATATTGAAATCAGACTACATCATGTTCTGATACACTATGTTCGCTTGATGGCAGTGATCTCGATTGATGTAAAATATTCATCAACGTTGAAGTCTTCACATGGCATTGTGACAATGACCGCTGCAGAACACTAAGCAGCTGGGCACTCCGCTGAAGAGGGATAGAAAGAACAGTAAGTAAGGAGAGTAGTGCCTAACATCACACGTAATCAGAGGTTATTGTCAACGTAAAATCCTCTCCATTGATGATGAAACATACCATTTTTGGGAAGAAACGCAATATTTTCAGGCAGGACACCAGTCTCCAAAGAGAACTGCCTGAATTTCTCCAGCAGATCAGCACTGAGGTCCATGGCACGGCCTGTCAGACCACATGACGTTAACACTGTTCGTCTGCATGACTAGAAAATTACATTTACAGGACAGAGTGTAGCATCATGGCTCATGAGAGCGTTACCATATAGTTTGTTGACGACGGTGGGATTACTCCCCTTGCTCTTCATGGTGTGAGTCAGGGCGTACTCGTCATACTTCACCTCGACCATGCACAAGTCGTTCACTTTCCCCCAGCCTGACAAAGGGAGGCGGGCAAAAGAAATCACGTGATAGCAGAAATGAATGTCCCACGCGTCCCTCTATGTATGTGTGTGTGTACTCGTCCTCACTTGTGTATGTGAACTTTCCAGGCTCATCGGCCTTCTTAGCTAGGTTGTTCATCCTCCAGCAAGAGCCGTCAGAGCTGCATAGAACACATTAGAACTCGATAAACACTGTAGAAAAAATAACAAAGCCCTTTTTTTTCTCTCTCTGTCCTCTCACACTCACCTGAGACTGGCGTAGGATATGTCCAGGTCCCCATCAGCAGTTGGGGTCAACATGGCGGTGCCCACCTTCATGCTGTCTCTGCGGCTCACAAACCACTGGGCATTAGTGGCAAATCCAATCAGGTACCACTTCCCTGCCATCTGTGAACACACATGAGGCCAACGTTAACCCAATCTGAAGGAACACTCGCTGTGGCCTGCATTTAGCGGCACATTCAACTTCAAATGTTTATTGAAGTGATCCTCCAACTTTAGTTTTTTATACACCCAATTGTCTGGTAGTGAACAGGAATGTGATTAATCAATATGTGAAGAATATATATATATATATATATATATATATATATATATATATATATATATATATATATATATATATATATATATATATATATATATATATATATATTTGATGTGTCTTACCCCTTGTAAATTGAAGTCTGCCTGGGGTACGACCTCAGAAAACACCGTCAGGGAGCAGAGCAGAGCTCCCAGCAGTCTGAGCAGGAAAGTCATAGCTTCTGAGGAGCGGGAGCAGTCACAGAAACGATGATGAAGAGAGAGCGAGTGGATGAAGATCTGTTGTGGAAGTTCTGCTGACAACCCTTTATATAGTAGAGAGCGTGATTACCTTTTCCCTCCCACCCAGCCAGCACCCCCACCCACACACACACACACACACACACACACACACACACACATGCACACCTACAGAAACCCTCAAGCTGGGATGGGTTCAAACAAGTGAAGCTTATGAAAAACACACATCCAGTTTCACAGCCACAAGGTAAGCTTTGCCAGAGCGAGATTCAATCAACCCTGTGAGAGGTGAACACATGACAGTACACAGCAAGCAGCAGAAACTATATAATTAGAATAAAAATTGGATCGAGCTGATATCCCGCTTGTCATATTTCTGAGTTGTACAGTATTTGATAATGCAGTTTAATTTGTGCAGCCTCCTGTTTGTGAGCATAAGCTGTAAAAACACAACAACCCAAACTGGTCAACAAAGCAGAGGCGGCCTTCCAGTGCTTTCTGTGGCGGAGACCACAGAATCAAATTCATCGGTCAGCAGTTGCGATAGTCAAACACAGAGACGACACAATGGCCCTTGCAGATTAGTTTCATAATCAGGCATCATCACCATGTGGCCAATGGAAATGTTTTCCTGGGAAACTTTAGCATCTCTTTTGTGGTCAACCCTTGTGTGGTGTTCGGGACCCGTTTCCATTTTTTTATCAAAAGGAAAAATGATACGATGAGTCATTCCTTTCAAACTCAGTCTTATTGGTCTTGGCTCACTTACTGTGAAGAACATAAATCTGAACACATTTTCAATGACGACCCAGTGTACTACATATTTATATTACGTACAGGATGTTCGGGTCACAGTGAGAGAGAGAGAGAGAGAGAGAGAGAGAGAGAGAGAGAGAGAGAGAGAGAGAGAGAGAGAGAGACAGAGAGAGAGAGAGAGAGAGAGAGAGAGAGAGAGAGAGAGAGAGAGAGACAGAGAGAGAGAGAGAGACAGACAGAGAGAGAGACAGAGATAGAGAGAGAAAATGTTGAAACATTGTTAATAAATGTCTGCTCTCACATTCCCGCTTATAAAATGGTGTCTCCATGATGCTCGGACCTCAGGGTTCTCTGATCCCATCCTATCACCTCATGGTTCTATGCTCTAAGGGTTCTATGTTCTAACCTCAGGGTTCTATGCTCTGACCTCAAGGTTCTATGTTCTAACCTCAGGGTTCTATGCTCTGACCTCAAGGTTCTATGTTCTAACCTCAGGGTTCTATGCTCTGACCTCGAGGTTCTATGCTCCGACCTCAGGGTTCTGTGCTCTGACCTCAGGGTTCTGTGCTCTGACCTCAGGGTTCTGTGCTCTGACAGCTTTTAAAATGACGTCTCCATGATCTCCAGCCATCCACTACTCTCAAATACCATAAATATAAGAAATTGCTGAAAATAAAATAAATAGGTGGTAACAACGAGATAAATACAATTGTTATTGTAGGTTCAATATGAAGGATGAGGATTTATGATGATTTATGTTCAATTTATGTTCATGTTTTTCTGTCCTTGTCTGATTGTTCGTATAGTTGGTTGTTATGCTGATATGCATGTTTTACCTCGTGTCAGGCTTTATTTTTCAGATATTTGGTTTTCAAAAGTAGCCAACAACAAATGTAGTATACATACAAAAAATATAGTATTATAAACTATAATAATAATATATATATATATATATATATATATATATATATATATATACATATATATATATATATATATATATATATATATATATATATATATATATATATCCTTCTGCAATGGGTCATTCTGCATAATAAATACTTTTACTTTTGATTCCAATTATTATTCCTTTTATATTTCCAATTTCCAGATTTTTCCTCACTCCCCAGATATAAATATGACTCCAGTGGTGACGAGGAGGAGATTTATTAGTCCAATGAGTTGCAGTAGTCAGGTGCAGGCCGATACATGCCACAGTACAAAGAGTCCTTTGCATGTTTAGACAGATATGCCTTTGCCCCGAGAAAGCAACTATTTAAAGTAATGCTGTGCCACAGGAGGATTTTATACTTTCAGATTTCATAAAAAGAGGCTCATACAAACCAGAGCAGCTGCAGGAATCTCTACTTACATTCCATTTACCAGTAATTTGTAAATTGTCACAACTTGTGCAGATTCTTAATCTAGATTTAGATTGTATTGGTATGTATGCATCATGCAGATTAACAAAAGCTCAAATTAAAGACACAGCATGTAATATTTAGGGTAATTTATTAGCATAAATAGCACTGCCATGTTTCTTTAGAACCTTGCATGTTTGTTTTTTTTACGTAGTTGTGGTATCGCCAGCTGCTGTCTGACTTCCATTGCCCCTAAAGTAGTGTTATGAAGTATGATATGAATGGCCTCTTTTGCAGCTCATGTTACCTTCTTGGAAAGGGAGGAGTGAGCAGAGGGTGATTCAATTGGTTGCAATCTGCAACATTTATTGATAATGTGAGAGGGTGATAGTGAGTTCATGCCATGTTGGCAAAATGGGTGATAATGCTCCAGTTATTCTAATGTGTGAGCATCCACACATTATTCCAAAAATGCACCCCAACTGCTAGTCATTCACACCGAGGCCACGTAAGCATTTCTGTTCATATCAGCTCCTTAACAAGCGAAAGCAGAGACTATGTAGCCCCCGTCTTAATGAACTAAATGGGTTGTATATTAAATATTATCGGATTTTATGTCACAAACTGGCAGGGGTGCAGGTGGCTTGTTATTTCCCCACCAGCGTGTAGATATTACTGTAGTTCTTTTCACCAAGCTGTCAGAAACAGATGTTATTCTTGAAATTCTTTGGCTCAGCAGTCAGAAAAAGGGAATTGCCCACACTTCATCTGACTTTCAATAAATAACTTCCCTTTTAACTACCTCAACTTTGATTACAAGTGCAAATCACCACAGAAGAAATATGACTGCATATTTTGTTAACAGATCATTGCCCAAAGCAATCATAGTCTCTGTCACAGGATGCATCTGTCATGTTTGCTCCGAGGCAGGCATGCACACTCACATACATGAGAACAGTGAATACTGTACATTCATTGAGGGCAGGAAATGAATGAAATGATCAGAACTTAAGTTTATGTGGAGATAAGAATCAGGGCATAACAAATAATGAATGGCAAAGAGGTATAAAGGTCAGGGTTTCATTTAAGTCAAGAGCTTGCTGATGTGCTGAATCTGTTCATGAGATTTCTTCTGGAAAAAATTGGAAAGAAGTCAAAGTATACGTGCCAAGTTCTTGTCAACTTTAGAGAGGAGTAATGAACAGCTTCTGGTACCACCACACGTCAGATCAGCTTCTCTCCTCAGGCTGTGATACTCCTTCTTTCATCCTATAATGTAGTTTAGTTTGTGTGTATGTGTGTGTGTGTGTGTGTGTGTGTTGGAGTGTTGCAGCAAAATGGCACTACAAACTTCATATCGTTGACATTAAATGAACCTTGTAACCGGATGAGGGTGCTAGAAGAAAGGTCATAGAGTGACCAAAATGAATGAGTTTTTCCTTCGGGTGTTGTCTTGTCTGGAGCAGCATGCATGTGTGAAATATCATGATGACGTGAGTGGAGAGGCTTAAACTTGTGAGTACCATATTATTATATAAATGTATGGATTAAGCACCGAATAGGATATGGTTACACAAGAAATTGAAAAAGAGAGCAAAACCTAAATGATTTGTTTTATTGAAAAATAAATTGGATCGGTTGAACTGTTGCAATTAATTCAGAAGTAAATCCTCTTGTTGCATATCGGCCTGGCAGTATGATGTCAAATGTTTGTGGACTTGACAGAGATGAATTATAAGCAGGTTATAGAAATTTAAAATATTTAAACTGCAGGAATGTTCATAAAATGACCTGTTTCCAACAGTTGTCCATCTAGCCAGTAGACGGACATAAAGCATCCTGCAGTGCTTCGTACACTCCTGAAATCCGCTGTGGCTGAGGGGAGATACCAACATCGTCAGCACTGGGTGGGGGAAATTCTCAGAGTGTCCTGAGGGTGGCACCAGAGCCGACTCCAGAGCCTCTGGTATGTAAGGAGTTGGTAAACTGAGTGATTGAAATCGAGGAAATGTATTGATTTGAACAGCTTAGTTAATGCACATCTTGGGTGGAGCTTATGCTCCACCCAAGATGTGCATTAGGAGAGTTGATAGTGTGATATAACGAAAGTGCATGGAGTGAAACACAGGAGCGTATACACACTGTTCAGTTTACTGTTTATTATGCTATATAACAGTGAATAGATTTACTTATACACATTCATTGTTATACATTATGGACTATGGCCTTCATCTTATTATAAATAAATAATATATGTAATGGATTATTTACAGAAACAAACGCTGCATGTCTTAAAATGTGCAGGTCAGGACAGTCTAAAAGGAGCACTGGCAGAGCGATGGACAACAACCATTGCATTAGAAAAACACAGAACACTTGGAGAGAAGAATATTACATTAATACAGATTGCATCAGTCATAACAGTAAAGATGACGCTGCTCCAGGAAGTTATGCCTGCACATCCAGCCCTGACTCACAAGGGTCAGATCGAGTGCTCTATCTGTCTGTGCCAGATTCCCATGCCTGTTTTGTTTGATTTCATGCTGAATAATCAGGTTTTATTAATGTCCTGGTGGCGTTATGTAACATTTAGCCCAAAAGATCTACGCAGGGCGGCGTCCAAAGGCAAACACATTCTGCAGGTGGAGCAAATATGCAAAACCATGAAAGAGCCTGCAGACTTTATGACTGCCTGTGTGTTATTTCCTTGAATGAATTGTGCAACAACCTTTTTTTTTTTTAAGTATAAAGAGGCTTGAATGCAACAAGCATTGGAAGACATCAGCTGATAGCTCCGAAGTTACACATGAGATTCAAGCAAGCTGTATAAAAAGGTCTGTTATCTTGATGTGAATAGAGCGTACAAAGTGAAACTAGACCAAGTCAGTGAGGCTGGAGCGAGGAGGAAGCGAGGCATCTGCCATGGTGAGGAACTCAACCCAGTTTTGATAGAAGCCACGTGAATACTCTCCTGTGTCGATGACGAGTCCCCAAAGGCGTCTGTGGCCCGTTTTGTTCCTCAGAGCCAGCTGAGCCTCCCGCTCCGTCACATTGAAGCTGATATTCAGAACTTGTACCACCAACAGGTAAATAAGTCCACCTGTGACAATGCTGCTGTACCACGCGCAGGTGAAGCAAAGGGCCGTGCTGTTGAGATAAAGACAGAGTGAATGTAACTTTACAGCAGTATAATTTATAGCCTTCAGTTTGAAATGTATTTTTCAAATCTGGATCCACTCTGGCAGCTGATCACTTTATCTGAACGTTTGTAATACTTCTGCCACTTTGTTCTAAACCTATTGTTTCATTTTGGGGGCATAGTTCAGGTTGATCCTCATTCATGGTAAATATGACACAATTCAAGGAAAAAAAAGAGGGAACGTTGCAATGCTTATGTTCACACACACATGCACGCTATGCTGCTCATGCTAGTTTCTTGAGACAAAATTAATAATAGTATGAATTTATTATTGTATTGAAGGCCATTCTTTTTTTAAATTGAAAGCTTTGGTTGAGGATTTTAATTAAGGCTTAAAATGTTTTATGATGTCATCATCACCCTAAAGATTGTGGAAGAAATTGCAGTTTGTCTTTGACACATTTTTGTAGGCCAACCCAGATGTTAGCATCGCATTGGTTCCTTTTGACAAGAAGTCAATAGTATTTTTTAATTGCATTTCGGATCATTTAAAAATTGCTTTGTGACAAAAAAACATTTTGATTTTGATCAGCAAGATAATCTTCACAAATTCATTTTTTATTGTATTAGTTTATTTGGGAGGGACAGTGCACATTAATAAAACAATCCGTTAAAGTCCCTGGAGAGGTGTTACAAAGTCACCCTAAAAACAGAATATGAGATTAAAATGACAAAGTTATTCATTATTTACAATTTACAAAGCATGCATAAATATTAAAAGAAGAGATAGTATCAATATAAGTTTAACATTAATCAGGACACACTTCTACTACATTGTCAAGCACCATTAATACAAACAACACAGAGGCTCGTAACACAACACAAGATTAGGTTGCATTGTTAGACATTAAGCATGAAAGCATCCAGAACATGTACAATACACAAGTGAGCCTGACACAGCTGAACAACAATAAACTAAATGCATGCAGTTATAATAAATCTTTTTTTTAAAAGGCTAAATTTCAGTGTAAATCCTGTATAAGCTACAAGTGTCTCAAACAGACAGAAAAGAAGTGGTTTACTGGCTCGAGCAGGTAGCAAGGGATGCTTGAGGTCAACAAATCATGAATGAGGGCCGTACCTGGACTGACCGTAGACGCCGGGACAGTAGAGGAGAGCCGTCACAAGGTACTGTCGAGGACAGAGGCTGCGGAGCACCAGACTGATGCCATATAGAGAGGTCAACAGGAACACTGACAGGGTCAGCAGGAAACTGCGATGGTTTGCTTGTCCAACACAGCTGTTTATCCTACAATGCCCCAACATATACAAATGTAACACAGAGACACAACACAATGGACCAGTTTAGAGATTAAAGCAGTCACACACTGCCTGATATTGTGGCTCATTACACCTGCTGTTTGTAAAACGACACAATAGCAGGATTTTAAAGTTTACATGTAAAAGACGTGTGTGTTATTCCATGCTAAAGCAGCTGTTTAGTCCTATTTAGTGATGACATGGATGAGAGTGTTCGTCTATTTTTAGAGGTTGGTCATCCACAGGTCTGTACCCTGTAAAAAGTGTAACTACATGTGCTGATTATTGTCATCAAATGGTCTAATGGTTCATTTAAACCTGATCTGGTTTCTCTGCCAGGAAAAAAACTGGAGAAAAATTGAGCTTTTACATATTCGTTACTGTGCAACTACATGGCAGTTCTCTAATCAACCTTCCATATTAATTTTCTTGAATGCATGACATAGAAACATATTAATTACTTCACTGGCCACACAATAAATATAAGTACATATGTTATGTCCAACCCACCAGATACAGTGGTGGTCCAAACGCTGGACACATGAGCCACAGGTCCGGCAGTGTCCGGTCCGTGGGAGTCGTATTATTTTGCACACAGGACATGTGCTCCATTTTACTGCAATCTCTGAGGATGCTGCCGATTGGATAGATCCATTACGTTGTGTGGAGTTCTTGTCAGCCTCCTGACAGTGACTGTGTGCTTCATGTGGGCGAGTGGTCACCAATCCTGGGCCTCTTTTAGTTTGAATAAGACAGACTACGGTGAGAATCACCCCCATGGTCACAGCACACTGCTGCAGCCGGCTGACGTCTCCACGAGGTAAAATCTCTGTGATGAAGAGGTAATACATGTAGAACAGGGAGAAGAGAGCAAGGGTGAGGAAGAAGAGGGTGGGTCTCTTCTTTCTGTGCGTGGCGTAGTAGTACCACAGCACCAGGCCGGGCAGAGCTGTCAGGATGACGACGCCCAGCAGGTAGTGCAGCGCTGCAACCCGCAGCAGGAGAGGCAGCAGCATCAGGACCGGGATCATAGAGATCTCGAGTCTGTCTATGATGGCCCCACATACAGAAGACTGACATCCACCTTTAGAGGGCCTGTCTTTCAGCCACCTACAGAGGACAGTGGTCATCGAGTCACAATTACAAAGATTTCTAATCATGAATGTGGTCTTTACATTTGCTATTTTTATTGGTGGAAAGCCATTGTTTTTTCTTATACTTGTGCTACATACATTTTTCAATACACTCTAAAATCTAATTATCACATGCTTTTCAAATTTAAGATTTACAGTGTAGCTGTAATTGCATTATAAAGATTGTATATATATATATATTGTGAGGACATATCAGGTGTGAGACTATTTAGGGGGTCCCAGAGAAAAAACACAAGCTGAAAGTGTGAAAAAAATCATTTCAAACTTCTAGGCCTCCTTAACCTTTCAGTACAGTACTTCAGTATATTCTTACTGACCCTTTTTCTTTCTCCCTTCATACCTGTTAAAGGCTTCATCCAGATCTTCACAGTCACAGCAACATCCGTACTTGTCGATATCACACTCACAGCAACACATAGGGTCATCTGGCTCTGGAGGCTTTAACTTCTCCCATTTCATAATGGCTTGCTAAAGATGACTTTGAAGTGTATAAGCTGTCATTTCAACAAAAAAGGCCATCAATTTAAACTCTGTACTCTCGAGTAATGCACTATACACAGTTACAGAACATCGGGGGAGGGAAAATAGTAACTTACTACTGCATATCAAAAAGTATAACCTACCACAAACAATAACAATCTTGAGGACAAAAATGTGTTTTTATATTTGGAAATTAGTATCAACACACGCATGCACACGCACACACACACACGCGCACACACACACACACGCGCACACACACACACACACACACACACACACACACACACACACACACACACACACACACACACACACACACAGTTCTTACCCTACCTCATAGATTAAACAGGTTAAAACAACTTTTAATGGACTCAACCTGTTACTAATTCCAAGATTCCCTTCTGTTTTAAATAAATGATGTCCAAAATCAGAAGATTCTCACTCCCCAAGAGCTTCGAAAGTAATTTGTTGAAACAAGGCCACAGTGTCCACAGAGACAAACTATCTGGGTCAGCGAACCCAAGTTCTCAACACTCGGAGATGTACTTGAGTTATTGTCCGTGTGAGTTATTATTTTATTTTGTCAAACACAGACTGATTTAAATCTATACAATTAACTGAATAAATTAAAAAAAATAGGAAGACAAAATAAATATTTCAACTTTCGATTGTTTGTCCTATCCTAATTTCCTAATATAACAGTTTTTGTATGACTAAATATCAGACTGCAATGTATATAAATAATCACGTTGACTTATTTAATGTCTCGATCCGTTTAATAAGAAAATCCACTTTTGCAAAACCAAGATTAAATATTTTCTCCCTTAACTTACCTTTAGTCTTTGCCACAAAAACACCAAACCATCCACGCACGTGGGCTGAAAAGTCAGATTTACTCTCTCCGGGTAAAAGTCATGGGATCTTCTACTAACGATGAAGAGGAAACGATTAGAAGATAACCTCTTGTCACCAAGCTCCTTCAGTAAATGACTGAGGGAGAGAAACAGCAGCCTACTTTCTCATCAGTCATTTGTGTTGAAAAAGGAAATGGGCATGTTTCTGCTGTGGCGGTGCTGCGGCGACACCGTATCAGTGCAGTGAGATGGTTTTCATTCCTTGGATTCCCTCGGTGGAAATATCCCAACAGAAGGCAACTTGGACTCCTCCTAACAAGCTCACTTTTCCCAAGAAAAGCTCACTTTTCCTTGCATGTCATTACATAGTTCACCAGTTGTCCTTTGGCGTCGCCTTCTTCACAGCTTCGGCTTCTATTAGAAGTTGGAACACTGGCATGCTTGGTATATAGAGGTGGTATTGGCTGAGGAAGGCAGACAGCCAGCAGCCTTTCATGCCTCTCTCCACAGCTGAGAGGCTATGTTGAGGTGTTCAGAAGCTGCAACAACAATCCACACTGAGCTGGACCTTTGGGCGTATATGAGAAACATGACAGGCATTCATAGAAGAGAGAGTGAGCAATGATCCAGAGGGCAGCCCCGCCCTCTGGGATCACATTTCCTCCCACTAGCAACCTGACCTTGCTGCTCACAGATGGAAAACTCTAGAAAAGAGTGTGTGTGTGTGTGTGTGTGTGTGTGTGTGTGTGTGTGTGTGTGTGTGTGTGTGTGGCAGCACAGAGGTTTCTATACATTACACTTCACGTGTGGCATTTGTGTCAACACTGGATACTAATAGTGACAGGTGATAAGTGATGTGTGCAGGGAAGTTTTGGTTTCCACTTGACCTTTGAGAAGGGAAGTTTAGAGCGCACCACAGCAAGTGACAGGAATTTAGATTTAAATTCTTGCTCACGAACACTTTAGCAAAGAGCTTCTGCTCATCACACACAACAGTTAATTAGCGGATGATACAGAAGCTCGGAAAAAAGTCTATTTGCTCATAATAGACATTGTAGTCATTAAATACAAAGAGGAGACTTTTCTTATTCTATTATCTTTCAGTTCTGTTACTATTTACACACACATACTGCCCGTCGCTCAGTCTCTGCAAACTGAACAAAGGGAGAAAGAAAGACAGGTGCATTGTAAGCTAGAGGCGGATGAACTGAGACCACAGAAGTCTCTTAATGTCCACCGGTGTGAGTCTGGATGGGCTGAATCAATGCAGAAAAAAAGATGCTGCTCTTGCTCCTGTGGGTAATGCGTCCATTAGTCTTGATGGAGCCCGGAACCCGAGATAACGGCTGTAATCTATTTTGGAGGAATTAATGCTGGGAGCCAGGCTGAACTAAGAGTATGTGCTGAAGATTACACGTCAGCAAATGACAACAGATGTCACGCAGAGCACGACCACTAGATGCAGTGAACAAGGGGAAATATATCTTGCTGTCATGTTTGATGAAACTGTTTCTTGTCTCTGCTCTTTCCTTCACAATAAAGTCAGTTTATTAGACCATTAAAAAGGCCTTCTTACTGAGCTTCTTTTGAGTGAATGGCTCTTACATGAACACCCGACTGTCCACCTAACTTCAAGCAGTTTGGGTTATTTAAAAAATAGATTGTTATATTTTTTGTTTTCATTTCAAAGGGAAAGGACTTGTTAAAACAGACTGTACATAATGGGTGTTGTTGTGATGTCACCCATTGGTTTGTGGACTGCAGATTTGAAGCCTCAAGTTTGACAATCTGGACATCAACATCTTGTTTATTTGCAACTAGTGAACGAAAGTGTTGGACAATGAAGGAGTGACGTAGAGACGGCTGTGGTAACGACCTGTCAATCACAAGGTAGCTCCGCCCTAAGCATGTCCTGCTTTATTGGCTACTTTACTTTAAATAGGTCCATCATCTACTAAATGAACATCATCCTGTATTGTTTATTTGGCTAAGGGCACATAATATGTAAAGCTGAATTTTAGGGGAATAAGTACTAAATGACACAGATGGCGAAAAAAAACATTTCTCTCAATCTAAGCATACTTATTTACAGTGTAAGAGTTGAAAAAGTAAACAGATACACTATACACCATTGTGTCATACAGTGTTTGGTGTTGTGTGTAACACGTTTTCTTCTAACTTCTTCAAAGCCTTCAAAAAAAAATTCCTGGGGAAAATAAGGTTTCAAGAGGTGTGTTAATCAGAAACAACTTTTTCCAAACAGTCTGTTATTCAAGTGATTTTAACATGTCTGCCACCTAGAGGCCAGAGTCTTTCACTGAACATCTCTGTGGTCATGAGTTGCAGCAGTCAAAGGTTGATTCTCACTCTTGCTCAGCTGCTTCAAAAGGTAAAAGTAGACTTCATATCGCTTTCCCGTTCCTATCAGTTTAAGAATATTGTTTGTTATAAAATGTATTTATACTTTGCTTCAAGGAGCGGCCGATCATAGGAGTTTGCTTTGTTAATCAAAGATTTTTAATCTTTTGAGAGACCACAAAGGGATCCTCACTCTTTAATATAATTTACACAAACACAAGCTTCTCAAACTTCCCAAGAACATGATGAACAAATCTTACAGACACAATTAACTTTAATCTTTTTCTTAAACATCTATTTCAGGAGACAGCAACATACCACAAATATAATAGTGAGACATCTGGTACAACACAACTCTTAACAGACTCATTCATTCACATTTTTGCAAATAATATCAAGTATTTGTCCGCAATATTACTATCACACTCAAGAGGTAAGGTTGAAGAATGCCTTTCACAACCCGATACGCAGTGCGTTTGTCCCTTTACCTTTGTGCATGTTCCCATTTGATTGAATTAAATATGTATTGATCACTGTCACACCTGGAGGAAAAGAAACATCCCTGTCATCTCTTTGGTGCAGCCATTGGTTAGTGTAAGTAAAGCACCCGATTGGGGCCCACTAATTTTAACCACAACATGTTGGTGTGTTGCTACATTCACTGAGCAAAACATTAGGGGATTCCAGTAATGTGTTTTTGAAGTAGGAGTCAAAAATCAACTAAATTAAAAGGAAATTTGGGAAGGAATGTTTCAGTGGACGTAAACACCAGGGAATAAAATATTTCACATGACTGAGGCAGACATTAAGAACACGGGCCATTTAATCTGCACTAGGTTGCACTGCACTGGTTTTAGATATCTGGGAGAGGAGCTGGTGGGTAGGAAACTCATTCCTCCAGAGTCCTGAAGGCGTTCTGCATGTCCTCCACCAGCTGGGCGAATTCTGCTTTGATCTTAACTTCGCCATCCTTAACGGGGTCCTAAAGAATGCATTGAACAGAGAATAAGTTATTTATCTTGACTAATAAAAACTAGACACAGACCCTTTGTTAAATGAGGAGCAATCATACCTTGAACTTCATGGTGCTGATTTTGTACAGGATCTCTCCCATGTGCTCCCTGATCATAGCCCAGGTGATTTTGTTGTCGCTCTGTGATGTGGACTCCACTGCGTGTCGGGCCATGTCGTAAAAGGAGATCATGTTCGAGAGGATGCCAACAGTTTTGTAGAAGGGGCAGAACCTGTGTGTGGGGACAGGAGAATGTGTGAAGCTCACAGGTTATAATCATCAAGGGACGGGGACATATTTGTGTCCAACAATTTGTTCTTCATTGCACCAACGGAAATCACTTGGATGTCTTGGAATAAACACATTTATTTCAAAGCTGTGTAGTTGCTGTCTCCCATGGCTATATTGTCTCTTGTAGCAAACTTCCGGTTCTTTTAAGACCATTCCAATTTCACAAAGAGCTTTAATATGAACATTTCATTAGGTCTTCAGTTGTTGTGGAGCAAAAAGAAAAGCTATTTCAATGTCTACAACATTCAGTTTGTTCATTGTATACAAAGGTGGGACACGCATTTCAACCCAAATGAATAGAAAAGATGTGCTTTGTCTTCACCTGTCATAGGGGGTGTAACCGTTCTGCTGCAGGAAGTCATCCTTAATGAGCTTTGCAACTTCTAGAGTGATCTTATCAGTTTCAGCAAGAGAAGCCTGGGGGCAAAACAAGATCACGAG
>NW_027175871.1:0-27382 GCF_023055335.1 Clinocottus analis
TTCCGGCAGTTGCTTTTTTTTATTTTAGTGGTCATACAGACCACCTCCGCAAACGTCTTCTCTGTCGCCTGCGCTTCAACATTTGCAATATAAGCATTTGCTCTTCAATATTGATAAGCTCCGACTCTATAACTCCTGAAACCACACAGCCACACACCCCTGGCGACATGGCAGTGAATTGCAGAGCAACGCTGTCCCTCGACGCAGAACTTTGAATGCTCAACGACGGCGTCATGTCGACGGCGTAGGTACGGCGTCGATGTGACGCAGAAGCATAAACTAGGCTTCACAGGAGCCTCGAGCTGCAGTCTCCACGTCCAGATTGAAAATGATTTGCGCATGCGCAAAGCTGCCACTGATCCTGATGTTAGTTCTCTTTGGATATACTTATACATGAGAACAAACATTCTCAGTGATAAAGTTCAACAATTCCAGATCTAGATTGTCTCTCACTGCTGTCCTTCGCATCTCCACCTCATTCAACCAGACTTCTCACTTTTCTCACTGAGAAACTGAACTGAACTGGAAAACATCAAAAGCACTTATTGCTTTTGTATGAAGTTAATCAATTGCTTAACATATGTTTAAGGTAAGCAACAAACTGAACATGGACAAAAGAAGGTGTACTCCTGAACAAACTGTTTATGTTGTTCCCTGATTAAAGACAAATGTTTCTTCTGATGCCTGTTAAAAAAAAAAAAGGGAAAAGATGTATATGCTGTTGTTAACTTGCTGTTGCTCTGAGAGAAAGTACCTGTATATTTTTTCTGATGACATTGTTCTGATAACATTACATTACTTTAAAATAAAAACTATTTTTTCATTCATTATTGAATGTGGCGCATAATGTGATTAATCGCTGTTAACTTTTTAAGCCCCGTGCCCCGCGGCGCCCATTAATCGTACGTGAAAATGAAAAATAAGTCAAGTGATGTTTCCTAAAAGATCTCCGGAACCACTACATTGATTAGCTTTATTTAAATTGCTGAATACAGTAAAGCCTTGTGGGAGGAGTTATATGGCTCAGATATAATTTAACTTACCGTTAAGTTTATGTAATTACATAGTAAATACACTTTACAAAGTCGGATTTCAATAAAAGACACCTCTTTGTAACTACGAGCTGGTAGGAGTCAAATAAATCATGATAGATTCTTGTGGGTAGTATAATAGTACCTGAAAAATCCAAATGCGGCCAGACTGTTTTTTTTATCCTACTTCTTTTAACATTCTTGACTCATTGGTACCCAGCATGTACCAATGTTTAGGCATAAAAGGTTATAACTTTTACATTTTTGCACTGAACGACAAAGTTTTTTGACTAAAACACACCAATACTTTGTTTTATTGTGATTTTTCTTGCAAACTCCGATTCTGTAAGTCATTATCTTTTAAAAAGAGGGGTCTTACAATTAACTACTTTAACTACAACTACCTACTCTACATAGTAGGTAGTTGTGGTTGTTGTTTAGGCCTTTAAACATGCGTCTGGAAAAACTCGGCGGCGGCTCGAGAAGGCATTTTTGTGAAATCTTGCTCATATTATATGGATGTTTTTCACAAACAAATTCTGAAAAAATTTAGGGCTTGGCAAAGTTGAAAAAATTTACCTGATTAATCGCATGATTTTTCTACAATTAATCGTGTTATGGGCCAAAATCAATAATGAAGTAAAAACTAGTGTATTGCACGCTTTTATTTGAAAGTAATGTGCACTCTGGAGCAACAGCAAGTTAACATACTTATATAGCAGTGGCGGGCCGTCAGGGCCAGCTAGGCCATCTCTTCTGGCCTAAACGGAATCACAAATTTATAACTATTTTATCATTTAAAATTTTATATATATATATATTAGTGCTGTCAGATTAGCGCGTTGTTAATGCCGCTAATGCAAATCAATTTTAACGCCGTTAATTTTATTAACGTCGTTAACGCAATTTCATTTTTCAACACCGGATGTAGCTCAACCGGAAGCAAAACAATAGGCACGCCGTTTGCGCTTGGAAGCTAGGCTAACGTTACGGGTTGAAATGAATGATTGGTGAGCGTGATACGGCAAAATGAATGATAAGACGCTAATGAATGGAAAGTTTACTTTCAAAGAGTTGTCAGAGGGTTCCGTTGACAAAACCAAAGTGGTATGAGCCGTTTGTCATTGTGAACTGAGCTGTCATCGTAGCTATCCAGTCTGAAATACCATTCGATGGCCAAGTACACAGCTGATGCTAACTCTGCGCCCCCTCGTCATAGCCAGACACGAATGGATGAGTTGGGACAGAAACACATGGACACCACAAAGAAGAACAAAGTTACTGCAGCCATACCTGAATGGATGCTACTGCGTGTAGGCCTGTTAATGTTGTGGAGGACGAGGATCGAGCTGATATAATACACATCGCATCCAACAACAGGACCTACGAAGCCTGACTGCTATTTCATATCTCTCTCTCTCTCTCTCTCTCTCTCTCTCTCTCTCTCTCTCTCTCTCTCTCTCTCATCAGAAAAACATAGTAATATACTATTTATACAGATAACAATAATAATAAAACAATAATTAAAATAAGCTCTCTCTCACCCTTGTTTACCTGTAATGTGCACTTTATAATTTTATTTTGTAAACCCTTGTTCACCTGAAATGTGCACTTTATAATTGTATTTTGAGCCACCCTGTTTGGCAGTTATTTTTTTCAATAAAATAAAACATTTGCATAAAGCAAGCCAATCCACTTTTTCATGTTAAGAGCATTAAAATGAAAAAAAAAATCTTGAGTTAACTATGAAATAAATGTGATTAATCGCAATTGAATATTTTAATCGCTTGACAGCACTAATATATAATAATTAAAAGTTATATCTATTTTATAATAAATTTTGAAGTTGTTTTCCACAAATACACTACATGTTAATGATATTTTCCTATTAGTTCATTTTCTTTGAGCAGCTCCTGTCTGTTCCTCATGGCTTGCTGGTTGCTGGCTGTTCAGGCCAGCGAGCTGGCACTGGCCAAGAACGCTGCTTTAACGCTCTTTATCCAATCAGATCTCACCTCTGTCTCTCTGTAAATCGCTCTCTCTTATTTCTCTCTTCTCTTAAACAGTAAAGGCTAGCGGCCTAGTGCTGTGTAATCCCTGCGCTGTGTGATTCATAGACCTTGCACAGTGCACACACACAATCCACTACTTTTGGTGGCGCTGTAGGCACCTAGTCAAGTTGGTTGTACTACTTTAAGTTATAGAAGAAGAATATTTTAGCTTGTAGATGAAGAAGAAGTAGTAGAAGGAGAAAGAATCTGTAGCTGGAGAGTATTCCCTGGTGGCATCTCACCCTGCTTGTGAGACACGCGCGATGGAAACTGGAAAGTTCCGCGTAGTTCGCTGTTAGCTCTCGAGCTGACTAGCATGCGCGGTCAGCTGTTAAACTCTACAGCTGGCGTCATGACCATTTTCACGGCCTGCCACTGATATATAGTATATAAATTTGTTTTCTTTTTTTTCTGAATAGGTACTAGAAGAAAACAAATGCATCTTATCAGGCAACAACATAATTAATGTGTTCAGTAGTCCCTGTTAGGGACAAGACACTCCTTATTTTGTCTGTTTAGTTTGTTGCTTACCACAAAGATGTATGTTGAAGACCAGCAATTGATTAACTTTATACAAAAGCAATTAGTCCTTTTGATGTTTTCCAGTTCAGTTCAGTTTTCCTTAGTCCAATCTATGTTGGCTTTAACAAGTGCACTTCTGATGTTTGAAAAGTTCTCTTTGAGAGAAGAGTAAAGCTCCAGAAGTGATACTCAATTTGGTCAGGACCTTTGTGCATGCGTGATTAATTCTCAATCTGGATGCGGAGCCTGCAGTGGGAGCCTGCTGGTAGACTGACCACCTGTGCAAGCTTTGTGAGGCGGAGGCTCTCGCGGCAGCACCACTGCTTGCTGAGATTAGAAACTACAAAACAATACGTGGTTTTATGTCAGACTCAAGTCGGCAAGTCGTCAACACTGCACGTAGAGAAATTACCTTCAAAGTAAAAGCAGTGTTGTTGTATTGCATTTATAGTGTGCATCTTATTTATTTCTTTTTCTTTTTTAATTGACCTCATGCGGGCTGTACTGGGAGAGCCGTAAGACGCCCAGGTCTGAACTACGCCATCTGGGAGGGAATTAAAGTGCAGTACCTGTGTGCGGCAGTGATAAGCCCCTCCTAATACAAAAAAATGCAGTTAATACATGGTCAAATAATTAACGGAGTTTGCATGTTCTCCCCCGGGTTCTCCGGCTTCCTCCCACAGTCCAAAGACATGCTGCATAGGTTAATTTGACTCTAAATTGCCCGTAGGTGTGAATGTGAGTGTGAATGGTTGTCTGTCTATATGTCGACTTGACCAGGGTGTACCCTGCCTTTGCCCCTTGACAGCTGGGATCGGCTCCAGCGCCCCGCGACCCTAATGAGGATAAGCGGTTCAGATAATGGATGGATGGATGGATAATTAACACCAAATTAATTAATAATTAATTAATTTGCCCATCCCTAATGGACTAAAAGCACACTAAGTTGTTATGCCTAACACTCCTCTGTAACCCGACATTTATTTTAAGTGTTTTCCATTGTTATAAATGATCCACTCCACATTTTTCCAATCCAACAATAAGAGAAAAGCTCCCGCCACAACAACTGTGTTGTTGGATGCTGTGTGTTATTGTGTGTTAGTTGGTCAGGCCTCCCCCCTTGCCTCTGAACCAGGAACCCTGATTGTGCTGAAGTGTCCGTACCCATGGCGTGTGGAGGAGCCATCCATCTACGAGTCCGTTCGAGTTCACACAGCCATACAGACAGGCCGCACAGAGAATGATCTGGTACCAAATGCACAATCGGTATGCCACCTTCTGCACGCTCACATCTGTGAGCAGCTGATCCCTAAGTGTGTCAGATTTCCCCCTGTGATGCCATGTGATCAAAAGTAACCTTAAGATCTAAAGACCCCACCAGAGACCATCTTTGAACCAAGACAGACGTTACCACCTCCAATCATATACAACCATCGGTCATCATTTGTGTTATGAACTGATCGAACTAACCCCCAGATTAATGAGCCAAACAACTTGTTCTGAAGAGCTGTGAGATGTGGTTAAAAGCTCAAAAACAAAGTTAGTACGTTGAGTTGAGCTGATTTTGGCCCAGATCCAAGTTGCAATAAAACAGAATCATCAATGTAAGTCAATACTTTGGTCACAGTAAAATTGTTTTTCTACTAACACAAAGCCTGTCTCACTGTCTCAGCTGGGCACAAAGGAAGGCTATCTGGTGAAACAAGGAGCGATTGTGAAGGTAAGACGTGTCAACGTGTCTGAACACAAATCCGCTTTTATCAGAAAATCTGGAGACGTAGTGGAGCAGGACTCTTTCAGAGCTTGAGCACAGACTACTTTACGAGGTGATACTTCAAATACATCCACTTTGGCATCTTTTTGCAGAGCTGGAAACAGAGGTGGTTCATACTGAACAGATATGAACTCAAATACTTCAAAGACAAAATGGTAAGTCTCTCTTAAGCTCAAGGATAAGGTGTGTTAAATGTCCTATTTCACAGCTTCACTTTGGATATTTGATTTTAGTATGTGAGTGAAGCAATTGTATTAAGCTGCTTCTAGTTACAGCAGACACAACACAGGTGGGGCTTGTAATGTGGATGTGTAAGATGCAGAGTGTGTCTGTTGCAGTGTGAAGAGCCCATTCGAACCTTGGATCTGAGAGCCTGTTCTGCAGTCCAGTTTGACTACTCTCAGGACAGAGTCAACTGTTTCTGGTAAGTGATGTCAGTCAGTGATCAGCACTGAGAGGATTCACCATAAAAGAATTTGGAAATTAAAATTCAACCAGACATGTAGGAGTTATATTTAAAATTTTATGAAGCAAATTGTGGACTGGAGCAAATTCTCACCTGACAACCGACCCAGTGTGTGGAGTTTTGCTCGCAGGTCCAGGACATATTGAAGAACACGCTTACTGGTGCTCGGACCTTCCTCCCAGTTTTCTTTAATCAGGTCGAGCACCCCATGTGGTGTCCTGCCGAACAGCAGTTCGGAGAAAATCCCGCGGAGGTCTGGGGAACCTCCCACACTGCAAACAACAGAGAGTCACGCCATTTATCCCAATTACGTTAATCATCACTAATAAATTTACGGATCATAGACTTCAAAGTCTTATTCAGACGCTCCACCAGACCGTCGGTCTGTTAGTAGTACACATTGGTCCAAATAGATTTAATGCCCAGTAACCCGTAAAGTTCTCTCAGTGTACATGACATGCATGAGGTGCCCTGGTCAGTTAGAATCTTTTTCGGGATTCCGACTTGGGAGATGATCTAAAACAGAGCCTGCGCGACACTCTTTGCAGAAATGTTGCGCAAAGGCACTGCCTCCGGATATTGTGTTGTGTAATCCACCAGGACTAAACACAAAGCGATATTTGCGTGTGCTTTGGTGAAATGGCCCGATGAGGTCCTTGGCTGTTCACTAAAACGGCACCTCCATTAATGGCAGAGGGCGCAAAGGCGCCCTCGGAATGGCCAGTTGATTTACCAATTGACACTCCGGGCAGGACGTGCACCAACGGCGCACATTTCCCCGGATGACCGGCCAATAAAATCGGGTCATTATCAGGTCTGGTGTTTTTTCATATCCCATGTGATCAGCCATTAGGTTATAGTAAGCCGCCTGGAAAATCATTTCCCGGCGTCTTTTTGGCACCAACAACTGGGTGTTCTCCTGCCCTGTCTGAGTGTCACGACACATCCTGTCCAGCCTGTCCCTAATCAATAAGAAGTGCGGCTATGACTGCGCTGTGTCAGGGTGCAGCGGCTGACCATCAACCCGTATCACTTGGTCAAAGGCCAAGTGCAGAGTATGATCACGAGGAGTGGAACTGGGGAGCTGGTGAAGCCTCCACAGGGGGCTCCGCTGGTTCCCCCTTTCCGTCTGCAGTGTTGAACAACCCCGCGTCACCGCTGAGCACAGCACACATCGCATGACCTTGTCTGCCGTGACCGCACCCCCGCTGCCTGCCACATTAACTTATTAAACACGGGCCAATTGGTTCCCAAGATCAGAGGGTGCGTAAGACGGGAGCTAACCGCAGCTCTTCTATTATGCTTTTTGCCCCGTATCTAACATTCACTGGCACTAAGGGATACTTGTAAACGTCCCCATGCACACACCTAATCTTCACCCATAATGCATCCACCAATGCCCTGGGTCGAACCAGGCTCTGGTGGATCATAGACTGCGTACAGCCCAAATCCACCATGGCCTGATGTATACCCCCCTGGATTCTTACCGGAACGCGGTACGTCACTTCCGGACCAGGGGAGGGCGTTGGAGTGCTGGCAACCCGAATCACCTGGCCCACCTCCATCAGCAGACACTCCCTGAGGAAGTGTTCGGGCTGCCTGGACCTCCAACACACCTGCCCTGGCATTTGAGGGACCCCTTGTGGGTTGGAGAGGTGCCGGTATTCACTGGGGTCCAAGGGTCCGGGACCCGGGTGGGGGTTGTCTGCAGCGGTGTCAGTATGGTTTGCGCCTGCAGCTGCAGTGGGGTTCTCCTCCGCTGGGCGGTCTTCAGCTGGGCTGATGCTGGTGGGCGATCGCTTTCCCCCTTCCCGCAGGAATGAACCGCCAGGTGGTCCTCCGCCAGGGTGACGGCGGTCTCCAGCGTCGCAGCCCGGGCTCTCGGGCTGCAGCCATCAGGTTGCGAGGTCACACAGCCGATGCGCATACGCGCATGGCCGTTCATCGGGCTCCTCCGGGGTCAGGCCTGCATGCCTGTGTAACTGTGCCGGGTTGCCAGGGCCAGCCCCAGGGCCGCTGTCTGTGCCCCCCCCCCCCCCCGGTGAGCAGAAGCAGGAGACGGACCACCCACTCGGTCGCGGGCCAACCGCACACCTCCGCCTCGAACGACTTCAGAAAGTACTGCACGTTGTTCACCACAGTCATTTTCTATAGTGTCACCCCTGCCAAGGTGGAGGGTTTCGGCACCGGACGAGCTGCAGCTGTCCTGGCAGCGAGCTGTTCCAGGGCGTGCGTCTGCCACTCTGCCTGGACAAGGAGCACCCTCAGGAACTGTTGGTTGACCTCTGCCTGGTCCCGCTACATAGCGGCAATCCTGCTTAGCATTTGCCCCAGCGCAATAATCGGCTAGGGTTGCTCGTTGCTTTCCATGTCCCTTTTTAAAAGGGCCCCCACCTTAGATTCCACTGTAACACGATCCTGCTACCTCGCTGAGTTCCCCCCTGCACATCAACTCAGGATTTCAGATAGTCGATTGGTAATAAACTTTATTTGTATCAACTCGCACGGACCGTTTGGCAGCAGTCACCTCCCGTTCTTTCTCAACATCTTTCCGACTGCCCTTTTTTTGGGGGGCAAGCAATCAGCCTCAGCTGAGAGCGATCAGTCCTGATATCCGGCACCTGTCGTCTGAGTCACCCCCAACCACACCCCTCTGCAGCTGAGCACAACCACGCCCCTACCACATACTTGTATATCGCCTTTCTAGTCGTCCGCTTTAATACTACTTGGGTGAGTCTCAAGTCTCTAAATTGTCGTTTACTCGCTCCTCGACTGAACCGGAAGTGGTTCTGTGCCGCCATATTGCAGGCCGTCCCAAAGCTCTTATTCGGCTCGGAGGAGCGAGGAGGGAAATCGGAGAAGTCATGATCGAGGAGCCCCGAGAGCAGACTTCCAGGAAGTGTTTTAACACTGGACACGCCCCCTCACTGTTTCTCTGTTATCTGATTGGACGCTGCAGCTGAGCGGACTGATCGCTGGAGTTTAATACCTGAGTGACGACGATCACAAAATAAACGTTATATATTGGAGTGTTTTCTTGTTCACCATCTGGTTAAGATATGTGTTCATTCATTGTAGGTCTGAACAAAAAAAGGACAAACTATTTTCTTTAAAGATTTGATCTGTTGTTTCCCTCAATAACTTTTATTAAGTGTGGCTTCAGCAGCATGGGGTCATGTTCTCCTGCAGGATTATTATTAGTTGGAATGCTTCAGCATTATTGTTCTTCAAATCTTCATTAAACTTCTTCATATTCTTCTATTTCTTCCGTACGGATTTTGGACCTCTTCAGCTCCTTCATATTTTCAACTACAGAAAAAAGTTCAATTATTCAAATATTCAGCTACTTAAGGACACGATGGTAACTTCCTTTTCATATTTCAGACTTTTTAAATTATTAAGCTTTTTATGATTTTTTTTTAAAATGGGACCCAATGGGAAAATCTTCAAATCATCTTCAACTTCAAGCATTTACCAGTTCTTCATACGTTCAGCTTCAGACACAATTTCAATTTTTAAATGTTGACAAAATGTTCAGAGCTGACGGAGCTGTGAATGCGAAGAGATGAAGCCGGGGGAAATATTACACCAAAAAGGTCCTCCTCTGGGATAAAATGGAGGCCGCATAAAGTTCGATCGGTATTTTAAAATGAGGCAATCAAATGCTCCGATTGTGTGTCCTCCTGAAGATATATATACACACACACATTACGGCCAATATTTTGACAATTACAACTACTGCTAATCATACAACTACCACTATTACTGCTAGTACTATGAATACCACCCCTCTCTCTCTCTCTCTCTCTCTCTCTCTCTCTCTCTCTCTCTCTCTCTAAGACAATGCAGTTTTCCATTTAACTTTTCCAATTCTACATTTAAACAACAAGGATTTCCAGCAGTTCAGTCAAATGCTTTTGGGCTTCAACCCTTCATCAGGTAGTTTTCTATATATGTTCATATATATTCCGCTATTTTCATATATATTTAGCTGTTTTGATATATATTCCACTATTTTCATATATATTCATCTTTTTTCATATATATTCAGCTGTTTTGTTATTTTTAAATATATTCAGCTTTTTTGAGCTCTATTGAACTATATTTCACTATTTTCATATATATATATTCAGCTGTTTTGATATATATTCAGCTGTTTTGATATATATTGAGCTGTTTTATATACATTCAACTGTTTTCATATATTTTCAACTGTTTTGTTATTTTCAAATATATTCAGCTTTTTTAAGCTTCAACTATATTTCAAAATGTTCAGCTATATTTAGCAATTTCTATCAAATATTTCAGCTTTATGCTTCAGCTTTTTGCATTCCAAAGCATTTTCAGCAGGAAATGCAATTTCTAGTTAGTTGGAATGCTTTTCCAACTATTGTTCTTCGAATCTTTAATAAACTTATTTTTCTTCTATTTCTTCTGTACGTATTTTGGCCCTTTTCAACTGCTTCATATATTAAGCTACAGAAACCGTTCAACTATTAAAATATTCAGCTTCTTAAAGACGCATGCGGAATATCTTTTCATACTTTTAACTATTAAAGTTTTTGAATTATTAAGCTTTTTATAAAAATTAAAATAATGGGATCCAATGGGGAAAATTTTCAAATCTTCTTCAACTTTAACAGCTTACAGCTTCTGCATACATTCAGCAAAAAACATCATTTAACTTTCCAAATGTTGTCACAACCTTCAGCAATCTTTCTATAATTTCAGATTTTTTAAATATTTTATACTGTTTAAACTGTCTGCGTTTTAGTTTTATGTTTTTTTGCCGCCTTTTCTCTCTTTAACAGGGGTGTGTATTGGGCCACTCTGAGCGCGTGATGTCATATTCAGAGTGCACAGAGAAGTCAGATCTTGCAGAATTAATTTTTTTTTAATTTGCCATTAACTACGTACCGTGTACTCTTTGGGCATAATTTATAGCTCAAAACGTTGGAAATCTTGTCTTCCGTCATACACTGTAAAGTCTGATTAGTTGACCTTACTTTAAAAAAGTATGCAAACTTGTTGCCTCAAAAAAAATAAGCAAAGTGACCTTAAGATTAGTGAGTTAGAAAAGCTTGTTTATTTTAAGTGTGCAGTTCTAAATTAAGTAGTAATACAAAACTAGAAAATTTCGCAAGAAATTTTGAAAGTGTGGCTACTACTGCCGTAAGACGTCGCAATATATAGCTTTTGTTTATGACGCCCGTCTCTCCTCCAAAGCACTTGAGTTGGTTTGTGTGTTAAACCGATTGGCTGATATGAAGCACCTGTGTGCTGCCGTCGTCATGGTGACCAAGTGAGCACCAGCAGACTGATTAGAGGCAGACTGGACTGTGGACTTAAGGAAATAAACTACTGAACGTCCTGAACACACACAAACGTATATGAAATATCATATGACCCAATTAATGATCACAGTGTTGACAACTACACAATATAAAACACACGTAAACGTCTTTGTGTGTGTGTGTGTTTGTGTGTGTCTGTTTGTGTGTGTGTGTGTCTGTTTGTGTGTGTGTATGTGTTTGTGTGTGTGTATGTGTTTGTTTGTTTGTTTGTTTGTGTGTGTGTATGTGTGTCTGTGTGTGTGAGACAAACATAGAGACAGACAGAAGTCATCTGTGTTGTGTGTGCGTGTGTAAGTGTCTGTGTGTCTGTTAAACTGCCCTAACGAGAACACCTGTGGGTCGCTAGATCAAAGGTTGCCATGGCGATGACTTCAAAGGGACTTCCTTACGCTGAGCTTAATAGAACTAAATGCTGTGGAACTCCTTTCAAACTATTTTAAAAAATGGTACTTTAAAAGCCACTATTGCTTCGATATCGCATATTGAGCGTTAGGAAGACCTGATAAACAGATGCTGTGACTGGTGAGTCTGTACGATAAAACATGTGTCTGTACGGGTGATTTACAAATCAGGTACGAGCTTCAGGGGAGAAGTGGTTTTGGAGGGAGATTTAACATGGCGGTGGATGGCAGAGCGAGGTGGACTTGCTCTCACATTCAGTCCGATTTCAAGACATCTGAATCTGTTGGATTCCTATCGACCGCAGTTTATGACAGAAGACAAGATTTCCAACGTTTTGAGCTATAAATTATGCCCAAAGAGTACACGGTACGGAGTTTACGGCAAATTTTAAAAAAAATTCCCACAAGAACTGACGTCGCTCTGCCCTCTCAGTATGACATCACGCACTCTGAGCTGCGCAATACACACTCATGTAAAAGAGAGAAAAGGCGGGAAAAAAACATAAAACTAAAACAATAATTACATGAACACTGTACTAGCTATCAAAAAATGTCCAATTAGGCAAATGAACTCAAGCCTTTTGTCGACGTTTTGAATTTTAATTCATTTCTCTACCTCCTATTATGGCGAGTCACTATGGGCACAAAGATGAGTGTTTTTTTGCTTTTTTTGCGGCAAAACCCCATTCAAAGTCAATGGGCAAATTTGTCGCGATTTTCGGGAAAATGGCCGGGCGAATCTCTTAGAAAAGTCATAGCTCACGATTCCCGTGCAAGCCGCACGTTTTGATGTATTTTGACGCATGTGCTGGCAACGCTGTGGGAGGAGTAGCGGTCCAAACTTTTGATAATAATAAGCAATAACTAGAAAGAGCATTTCCTGCTGAAAATGCGTTGGAATGCAAAAAGCTGAAGCTTATAGCTGAAATATTTGAAAGAAATAGGTGAATATAGCTGAACATAGTGGAATATAGCTTAAATTAGCTAAATATAGCTAAATATATTTGAAAATGAAAGAATAGCTGAATATATGTAAAAATAGCTGAATATATTAATATAGCTGAAAATAGTGGAATAGATGAATATATAAATAACTAGAAAATTTCGCAAGAAATTTTGAAAGTGTGGCTACTACTGCCGTAAGACGTCGCAATATATAGCTTTTGTTTCTGACGCCCGTCTCTCCTCCAAAGCACTTGAGTTGGTTTGTGTGTTAAACTGATTGGCTGATATGAAGCACCTGTGTGCTGCCGTCGTCATGGTGACCAAGTTAGCGTCAGCAGACTGATTAGAGGCAGACTGGACTGTGGACTTAAGGAAATAAACTACTGAACGTCCTGAACACACACAAACGTATATGAAATATCATATGACCTTATTAATGATCACAGTGTTGACAACTACACAATATAAAACACACGTAAACGTCTTTGTGTGTGTGTGTATGTGTGTCTGTGTATGTGTGTCTGTGTGTGTGAGACAAACAGACAGAGAGACAGAAGTCATCTGTGTTGTGTGTGTGTGTGTATGTGTTTGTTTGTTTGTGTGTGTGTATGTGTTTGTTTGTTTGTTTGTGTGTGTGTATGTGTGTATGTGTGTCTGTGTGTGTGTGAGACAAACAGACAGAGAGACAGAAGTCATCTGTGTTGTGTGTGCGTGTGTAAGTGTCTGCGTGTCTGTTAAACTGCCCTAACGAGAACACCTGTGGGTCGCTAGAGCAAAGGTTGCCATGGTGATGACTTCAAAGGGACTTCCTTACGCTGAGCTTAATAGACCTAAATACTGTGGAACTCCTTTCAAACTATTTTTAAAAAATGGTACTTTAAAAGCCACTATTGCTTCGATATCGCATATTGAGCGTTAGGAAGACCTGATGAACAGATACTGTGACTGGCAAGTCTGTACGATAAAACATGTGTCTGTACGGGCGATTTACAAATCAGGTACGAGCTTCAGGGGAGACGTGGCTTTGGAGGGAGATTTAACATGGCGGCGGATGGCAGAGCGAGGTGGACTTGCTCTCACATTCAGTCCGATTTCAAGACGTCTGAGTCTGTTGGATTCCTATCGACCGCAGTTTATGACAGAAGACAAGATTTCCAACGTTTCTATCCAACAATGGTGTATGAAGAGTGAACATTGTGGGAGTAAAGACAAAATACGTTTTATTTTTTTAGCAGTTTCTGTCGCTTCTTCTCACTCTGTTAATTGGTGCGCCACCCTCTACGAACATTTCGTGAAATTTTTTTGACAGTTTTTGACGTTTTTTGCATTTTTCGGGAAAACGGCCGGGCGAATCTCTTAGAAAAGTCATAGCTCACGATTCCCGCGCAAACCGCACGTTTCGATGTATTTTTGACGCATGTGCTGGCAACGCTCTGGGAGGAGTAGTGGTTTGACTATAAGAAGAATAATAACTAGAAAGAGCATTTCCTGCTGAAAATGCGTTGGAATGCAAAAAGCTGAAGCATAAAGCTGAAATATTTGAAAGAAATTGCTGAATGTAGCTGAAAATAGTGAAATAAAGTTGAATAAAGCTTAAAAAAAGCTTAAAGCTGAATATATATGAAAACAGCTGAATGTATATGAAAATACTGGAATATTTATCAAAACAGGTGAATATATATGAAAATAGTGGAATATATATGAACATGTAAAGAAAACTACCTGATGAAAAGTGTTGAAGCCCAAAAGCATTAAACTGAACTGTTGAAAATCCTTGTTGTTTAAATGTATAATTGGAAAAGGTGAAAGGAAAACTGCATCATCTAAACACTGAACATAGTGAAATATTGTTGAATAAAGCTTAAAAAAGCTTTAAAAAAGCTGAATATATTTGAAAATAACAAAACAACTGAAGAAAACACCTGAATATGTATGAAAATAGTGGAATATATATGAACATGTAAAGAAAACTACCTGATGAAAAGTGTTGAAGCCCAAAAGCATTAAACTGAACTGTTGAAAATCCTTTTTGTTTAAATGTATAATTGGAAAAGTTGAAAGGAAAACTGCATCGTCTAATTACTGAACATAGTGAAATATTGTTGAATAAAGCTTAAAGAAGCTGAATATATTTGAAAACAACAAAACAGCTGAATATATATATATGAAAATAGTGGAATATATATATGAACAGATAGAGAAAGGGAGGGAGGGAGACAGAGAGAGAAGTCCTGTGTGTGTGTGCGTGTGTAAGTGTGTGTGTGTGTGTGTGTGTGTGTGTGTGTGTGCGTGTGTAAGTGTCTGTGTGTCTGTTAAACTGCCCTCATTCCAAGGGTTGCCATGGTGATGAATTCAAACATCGGCAGTTACAATTACTAACTGCCGATGATTATATGGAGTCAATGCTGGGAAACACCTATCCAAAAATCACCCAAAAAACATACTTAAAAAGCCCCGATTGCTTCAATATCGCATATGAAGCGTTAGGAAGACTTGATGAACAGATACTGTGACTGGTGAGTCTGTACGATAAAACATGTGTCTGTACGGGCGATTTACAAATCAGGTACGAGCTTCAGGGGAGACGTGGCTTTGGAGGGAGATTTAACATTGAAGCGGATGGCAGAGCGAGGTGGACTTGCTCTCACATTCAGTCCGATTACGAGACGTCTGAATGTGTTGGATTCCTATCGACCGCAGTTTATGACAGAAGACAAGATTTCCAACGTTTTGAGCTATAAATTATGCCCAAAGAGTACACGGTACGGAGTTTACGGCAAATTTAAAAAAAAAAAATCTTCAAGATCTGACGTGGGTCTGCCCTCTAAGTATGACATCACGTGCACTGAGCTCCGCAACACACACTCATGCAAAAGAGAGAAAAGGCGGCAAAAAAACATAAAACTAAAACGCTGACAATTATGACAGTATAAAATATATCAATAAGTGGAGATATGCGGTAATAGCTGAAAGTTTTGGCAACATTTTAAACTTGGAATGGTGTCTCTAGCTGAAAGCATGGCAGAGCCTTAGGCTTTTGGAGCTGAAGAAGTTTTAAAACGTTTTTCATTGGAAACCATTCATTTTTATTTTTATAAAAAGTTTAATAATTTAAATATTTGAAAAAATATGAAAAATGTAAAAGCGTAGAATAATAGCTGAACGTTTTGTCAACATTTGAAATTTGAAATTGTGTCTCTAGCTGAACGTATGAAGAACCTGCAAACGTTTGAAGTTGAAGATGATTTGAAGATTTCCCCATTGGGTCCCATTTTAAAAAAAATCATAAAAAGTTTAATAATTTAAAAATTTGAAAAGTCTGAAATTTGAAAAGGAAGTTGCACACGTGTGCTTAAGAAGCTGAATATTTGAATAATTGAACTTTTTTCTGTAGCTGAAAATATGAAGGAGCTGAAGAGGTCCAAAATACGTACGGAAGAAATAGAATAATAAGTTTTTTAAAGATTCGAAGAACAATAGTTGGAATGCTCGAAGCATTCCAACTAATAAGTTTTTTAAAGATTCGAAGAACAATAGTTGGAATGCTCGAAGCATTCCAACTAATAATAAGTTTTTTAAAGATTCGAAGAACAATAGTTGGAATGCTCGAAGCATTCCAACTAATAAGCCCGCAGGAGAACATGAAGTGTGCTTGCAGCATGGGGTCTATGACCCCATGCGGCTGAAGCCACACTTAAATAGCAAATCATTATTGAAAATTTAGAAAAGGCAAAATACCTGCTAAAATTTTACAGTTCAAAGTCATTTAATTGAACTGTTGAAAATTCTTGTCGTTTAAATGTATCATTGGAAAAGTTGAAAGGAAAACTGCATCATCACACACACACACACACGAACGTGCACGCGACCATAATAACACGTTAATGCGGCCGTTCGCGCGCGCGCACGGCCGTTCACGCGCGCGGCCGTTGAGGCGCGGGCGCACCCGTTGGCGAGCGTTTACACGCGCGGCCGTTTCACGTTAGTGGGCGTTTACGTGTGCTGCCGTTCACGCGCGAGCACGGCCGTTCATGTGCGCCACCCGTTCGCGTGTGCGGCCGCTTACGTGCCTGCTGCCTGTAGATGCACAGACCAAAGGGCTGCTGCTGGGGACGGACCTGCTCTCCCATTCAGTCGGACTTCAACACGTCTTATCTGTTGGATTCCTATCGACCGCAGTTTACGGCAGAAGACAAGATTTCCAACGTTTTGAGCTATAAATTATGCCCAAAGAGTATACGGTTTGGAGTAGAGAGCAAGTTTAAAATATGTGTATCGCCAAGTGCCCTCGCTCTGGAGTATTACGTCACTGCTCTGAGCTGCCCAACACACAATAATGAGAAAGGCAGAAAAGGTGCGGAAAAACTATAAAACGAAAACGCCGACAGTTAAAACAATATAGGATATATCAAAAAGATGAGTAATACAATAACAGCTAAACGTTTTGTCAACATTTTAAAGGTGGAATGGTGTCTCTAGCTGGAGGCATGACAGAGCCTTTACCTTTTGAAGTTGAAGAGTTGAAAGCGGATTTGAAGATGTTCTTCATTGGAAACCATTCATTTTTTTTAATAAAAAGCTGAATAATTTTAAAATTTGAGAAAATATGAAAAATGTAAAAGCGTAGATTAATAGCTGAAGGTTTTGTCAACATGTGGAATTTTAAATATTGTCTAAAGCTCAACGTATGAAGAAACTGTAAACGTTTGAAGTTGAAGATGATTTGAAGATTTCCTCATAGGGTCCCATTATAAAAAAAATCATAAAAAGCTTAATAATTCAAAGATTTGAAAAGTCAGAAATATGAAAGGTCTCAGCCATCGCTTCCTTAGGTAACTGAATATTTTAATAATTGAACTTTTTTCTGTAGCTGAAAATATGAAAGAGTTGAAGAGGTCCAAAATACGGATGGAAGAAATAGAATAATAATAATAATAATAAGTTTAATAAAGATTTGAAGAACAATAGTTGGAATGCTTGCAGCATTCCAACTAATAAGCCCGCAGGAGAACATAAAGTGTGGCTTCAGCCGCATGGGGTCTATGACCCCATGCGGCTGAAGCCACACTTAATAAATAAAATTAAGTTCATGTAACTTAATATCCATGCTTAGTGTTAAGTTAATTTTTTTAATTTGTGTGAACTGCTTAATACAAATTTAACCCCCCTAAGAATTACTAAATACCTACAACTTGCTACTCACTAATTTTTCAAGTTCACTTAAATTAAACAAACTAATTTCCTTGAATGGGTCCTCTCTCTCTCTCTCTCTCTCTCTCTCTCTCTCTCTCTCTCTCTCTCTCTCTCTCTCTCTCTCTCTCTCTCTCTCTTCTCTCGTTACCTAATAAAAGGCATAAACACCACAAAGATATACTTAAAAGAAAACACTCATTAGGTTGATTCAGCTGCATTACAACATTTATTCAAAAAAATAAATAATTGCATCATTGACAGATCTAGGCTGAACAATAAACATTTGATATTGTTATTACTTTTAATTCCAATTTTCCCAATATAAAAGTTGTATTACTCATGTAATAACCTTTCAATAATTAATAAAATTACTGTTCTCCATCCTCTTGTTACATTAAATTTATTTTAAAGCTAATTGTAAAATTGCTCATAGTGTGATCTATGTTAGGCTATTGTAATAACAATGTGCATTAAAGCTATTATTCAGCCTCAAGTGTTCTGTTCCCAAGTATCACTTTCTTGTACATTCAAATACAAAACATCAAACATGTGGTTTGATTGGACTGTGCACCATGACAAGGACGAGTCAAGAATAAACCCACATTTTTGTGAACTAATTCTATGCATGTAACAGTCTTACGATATTAAACAGGTAAACACCTGATAACTACAGGACTTCACTGCATGAAAATTATTGCATTTCTGATCAAAACTGAAAGTACAACAAATGCTTTTGTGTCCCAAAGCAAGCATCAGTCCAGGGTTTAAACAAGGTTAAAGAAAAAAACACTCCTTAGGGTTTATTTGTACTACATAAAAGTTCTCCCAAAACACAAATATAAACAGGTCCACCTTGCTACAACAACTCTTTGTAACACAATGTGGCACTATTTCCAGCATTAGCATACCAGCATAATATGGTACAGACTTAAATGGATTTCTTTCTTTTTTTTAAATTGAGATCGTAAACAAGCCAGCTCAGTTGCATGAAAGCATCAAACTTTATCTGACAACATGAGAACATTATTATAACTTGCGAATTGCTGACAGCTGATGTCTCTTTACTAGTCTAATCCAGGAGACTGTTCTTCAAAGTTAACAGTTTTGGTGGGAGATTTTTTTTTCCCAGTCTAAGCATCACAGTCTGAATGAAGTTGAGTGTATTTGCCATGCATTTTGGGTAATCCAAATGCAAAGCATATGTAAGCCCAAACAACAGACAAACTGCCTGAGGCAAGTTTTTAATATGAGCCATGACGATACCTCCCTCCAGAATGATGGCAGTGGAGATGGGCTGGAGGTCCACTGAACTTGGACCCTCGTGAGGACTATTTTCACTGACAACTGTCAGCACACCAACAGTGATGCATTTTAGGGCGTCGTCTCTTGCTGTATCCTACACACACACACACACACACACACACTTCAGTATTGGCAATTTATGCTTTTCTAAAACATTAATTTTTAGTGTTGAAAGCATTTGCTAGATAATATGGTTTTCAATATGTGTTCACATGGATTGTCAAACAAAAAAATTTGGTACGGTTAAACTGAAGCTATGGTCCACAAGTTCCATATATTCTTGAACAGTGACACCGACCTTTCAACCTAGACTTCTGCTCCTGAGATTTAAAATGAATTAATGTACATTTTTATGTACAGGCTATTTAAATACCTCTCATATTGGCTGTGGAGTACAAAATGTGCAGATAGAATTACATCTTCTGTCAGCACAGGTAAAGTTTTATAATAATGCACACCAAAGTTTTACTTATGTGCAAGTACTTACAGAGCATGTCTTGAAAAAATCACTGGAGTCGTCACCAAGTAAAATCGGAATGCCTTTGAGGACAACAGATCGAAGTACTGTCACGTCTGGTGTCTAATGATACAGAGAGAGAGAAAAGACCAGTTAACAGAGTTATTTGGCTAAGCACGGGTCAGACAGAAAATAGAACAGGTTGGTCTGGATCATCTCATGTAGAACTTGATTAATAATCTATTATACAGATCAAAAGCAAAGTGACCCTACTTACCATCCAGCTCATGTGCTGCATCAGCTCACTGAGTTTCCGGCCAACATTTCCCTTTTTTGTTTTGAAAATTTCGGGTGTACTGGTCCAGAGCCTCAAAGAAGTCTCCCTCAAGATTCTTACTTGCGATTCTGTTGAACTCGACAAACACCTTAAAAAGTAGAGAGAGAGATGGGTGGGGATGGAGAGATGGCAGAGGGCTTAACATTCCAACAAGTATGTTTAGATTTCGCGCCACACACCTTAAATTTCTTTTTGACTGGCATTATTTTATTGGTTGATAACAAAAATATCTTACCTGTCTCTCTGTGAAGAGTGCTGGCCATGGTTCAACCATGTTGTGTCCAGCAGGCTCCTTTTTTACAATTTCTTGTCTGCGTAGTGGGAATGAATGGTCCATCATTTGTGAGATCAGAGTGCCATTTGGTTGTTTTTCTTCATTTCTTCTACGAGAACCTTTCTGGCATTTTCAAGACTTGTTTCATCATGTCCTTCAGGTAAGTTAGGCAGGTAGTTTGCTTCACCTCTTTTTGGCTGTTTGATATTCTTGCTTGAGGATTCTCCTTCTGGGTTGCCTTTATTTCGTTTGCCTCCATTGATTGCTACATCCTGACATCCAGCTTTTCGAAGCTTTGTTCGGAAATTTGCCATCTTAAATTTAAGACTGTTTTTCCAGCCATACCATCTGTGTGGTCCAGGCTCAGCGAGGCAGGGGTGTTTGCTAATCAGTGCTTTTGCAACACTGCTGAAGTCATCATCTGTAGGGTAAGCCTTGAAACTGTACATCGTCTCAGCAAGCTTTTCTAATATGTCATGCTTCATATCTCATGGTGTTTCATCTTTCATGAAAGCAAGATCTGCCTGTCTAAGTCTATACTCAACATTAATTGAAAAATTGGGTATGTCAAAGAACTCTGGCCACTGTTGTCTAATCGATGGTGATGCTCTTCCTGTTGACAGGATCTCAGTGTCTGCTGTGCTACAGTCAGTGTCTGATGTTGTGGTGGGTGATGACAGCGCGGTTAATTGGAGAGTCAAAAGAGGGATGATTTTGAGCGTAGCCCTTTCAGGTAGATCGGTTATTTCTGTCAAATTGCAGAGGGCATTATGGAAGTCTTGATCTTCATACTGCAGTTTAAAGTCATAGTGCAGAGACAGTTCATCCACCAGTTGCACTTTTAACTCATCAATAGACTGTGGTCTCTCAATTAAAGTCAACTTCCTTATATCATCTTTAGCGATAATGAGTCCCAGCAACAACCTTTGATCCATTTGGTCACTCAGCATAAAATGTGACGTTTAAGTGTGACAAGCTGCTTGTCTCCAACTCTGTAAAGTGACAGAGGAAAAACATCATTCAGTTCCGGCAACTGGGTGACAGAGAAGGTGGACATATTTTCTAGTTATGTATGTAATTCAAATCAGACAGTTTGAGAGAGGAAACACTTTTCTGTATGGTTATTTTATAATATTACAATTTCAAAACATGCCGACGTAAATAATTAATAAATAAGACGCGTTCCGCTGTTAATCGATCCTGCGTATAAGCAAGACCCTGAAAACAACACAGTATATAAACACTCAATGCAGTTTGTTTAACAGGTAACAGACTACAGAGAAAACATCTCCACTCTGACACTAATGATAGCTGTGCCTTATTTAAATAAGTTGTAGTTTAAAACCATTAAATCAACTTAAAACATGCAACAATTTGTATCAATATTTAAGTGCATTTTTATTGAAATGTTCGCTAAATCCGGTCTGGCCCAGAAAACAACTCCGATGACTGACAGCTGATCAGCTGTGATCAGCTGTCAGTCTGCTGCAGGTATCAGAAACTGACGTCGCTTCACGTGACACTTCAGAGGAAAGGACGTCTCATGTGTCTTAAAACATGTTTCCTCACGTCTTCTCTCCTCGTTTGGTTTCCTTGCGTCTCTCCGTGCATCCCTGGTGGGCGTGACTAAGACGCAAGGAAGGGACGCAAGTGAGGGAAACGGGGATGCCATTGGGATGAGACTTGGGATGCAGCCCCTGTCATCATAGACATTCACACCCATTCATATGGGAGGGGATATGGTGCAACTTGCCCATCAGGAACATTCATACCTATTTACAAACTGATCGCACAGCCTTCAGGGCAATTTGGGGTTAAGTGTCTCATTCAAGGACACAAAGGAGCCGAGGATCAAACTGCCGATCTTCTCATAATCATACTGCCAGTAGGCAGGGCTAGATAAACCTGGAATTTAGGAATGACGTGTTGACGTACCAACGTCAACAGCTATACAGTTCCACAAGACTGTGTAATAATCCAGGAGCCAGTTTAAGTGTTTTCTAATGGTGCAAATACCAAATCAAATTGCAACAATAACAAATTCACACACAGTGAAGTTGGTTCTGAGGCACCTGGTGATCTGAGGCCTCAGAGTAGTTGCCAGCTTTGCCCACCAAGATATTCAATGGAGTAAAATTGATCTGAAAATGATTACAAATGTGTATATGATATACAAATGTGAAACACGATTTACAAATGTGGACCATACTTGATGTGGGGTATTCATAAATTTGACAAACAGTTATACACATCACAACTTGAATAAATATTAATAGTTCACGTACAGATCTTCAACTTCACAAATTTTATTGTTTTTGCCTTTGAAAAGCCTCCTGTGTATAGAAATGTCTAAACGTATTAGAACATTTTTTTGTAGTAAAAATGCACGTGGATCAACTGATTTGCACGATTACATGAGGTTTGCATATCAAATGTATATATCGTTTATAGCTTTTTATATACTATATAAACACATTTGTGAATACCCAAAATTGCACAAATGTACACATTTAGGAATTATTATTTTTTTACATAGAGTAATTTATGTCTGTGACCAATTTTATTTTTTCATAGTAACCAATTTTTTATCTCATAGTAACTTGCCACCGGCCTTTGCAACTGAAACAACACTGCCTGTTTGCTCACAGCACAATGGCTGAGGAGTTTGAGTCCAAAAAACTCCAAATGGCCAAATGTGATCTCACTAATATAATTATCAAATGACTAAAGTACTTTTGTTATTTCTGTCGAACTAATATACTGTGGTCACTTTGTGCTGTGAGGCTTGGACCTTCAGTACTAAAGTGATAATTACTGAAAAATGTACACTCAATTTTTTAAATTCTTCATAACTCTTGTGAAAATACTCATGTGGTCGAACTGTTTTAGTGCTAGAAATTGTTTTACGAACGGTCTTAGGTTCATAAACGCAGTGGAATATATGAATGTTGAATGTACACATAGACAAATAAATGTCTAAAACCAAATTTAGTATTATATGGTGGGGGCCACTGCAGGCTGGAGTGGCCTGCAGTGGTGATCTGGCAGAGACGGGCTACAGTGATGCTGCTTGTTGTCCGCTGGACAACAAGCAGCAATTACACATCGACACGTAACGAATGCTACGTGCTAATGTTGCTAAGCTAACCGATACAGCTATGCCCAGGTCATGTCTACGCACTGCGGCACATTAAATAGCCTGGAGTTTTTTTCAGCGTGAGAAATACGATGTGTGGCGGGAGGGAGTGATTTAAGACCGAAATGCGTGACAGTCACGCTCAATGCGTGACACTTGAGAGCCCTGCATACGACACGTTAGTGTTTAGAATGCATATATCCCCGCTGTGGGATTCTCGTAGGCAGCAGAAGCAGAAATTAAACTGAATCTTGGAGAAGTTGAACCATATTTCTGTGCAGAATTATCACAAAGAAATAATTGTTAACAAAATGTAAATATTATATAACGCGGATCCACATGCACAGATTCCGAAGGATTAAGCAGCTAATCTACCAGAGAAAGGTGGAATGTGATTGGATGAGCGTTTTTACCAGCTCCAGCGTGCAGGCTGGAAGCAGCCTGCAGGCTACATGTAGTGTATTTATGAAAAACAATTACATTATAAAATAGCTATTACTTTTAATTAATAAATAATTATAATTATATAATAGCTATAACTTTGTGATTCTGTTAAGGCCAGCAGAGAAGGCTTAGGGCCCTGACGACCCGCCACTAATTAGATGACACCAACAACATTTAGAAAAACCAAATCAAATATAAGTCGTCAGTCACAACACTGCAGTCTAAGGCCACAGCAAGTTGTACTTTTGTTTGTAAAAGGGAAGTGTGAGCAGTAAAATAGCAGAAGGAAACAAGAGGGGGAGGAGAAGTGCGCATGAACTGAAACAAAGCATTGTCTTTACAGAGGTTATACCCACTGACGCCTTTTACCTTTAACACTGGTTTTAATTCAGATTAACAGTCGGAAAACTATTTTTTCAATGAATTTGACTGAAACACTAAATTTATTAAATGAGAAACACTCCTACAGCTTTGTCTATTTTTAGAAAAAAAACAGACTCACTAAGTCTAGTAAGAGTCCTGAGCCTGATTATGGCTGTGTTTCCCAGATTCGTTAAGATAAAAAAAAAGAAAAAAGAGAGAGAAAAAAAAAAGATATAAAAATAAAGAATTGCCCATGTGTTCCTGTAGCTACAAAAATAAAATAAATCATCATTACTATCACTCATTACGTTTTCACACACATTCGGCATCTGCATATGAGTTTACATTAGCTTTAAAAACATTTCACAGATATCAGGGAAACTGACAGGTGTAATTGAACTGGGCTGGAACCTCCACAAGAGAGGCTCCAAGTTTGAAGGCATTGCTGAAGTCCAAGCGTGATAGACACTATGGCTGCAATGCGGCATAATTAAATAATAATTATAATATAATTATATAATATATATTATATATATATATATATATATATATATATTATGTATAATATATTATATTATATAATATATATATTATATTATATATTATAATATATATTATAATTATAATAATAATAAATCATTTAAAAAATTCTCCTTGGAGATTAATAAAGTACTTTTCATTAATTCATTTCATTCATAATCTCGCTGCTAACCAACAGCATCGCCGTGCGTGAAGGCAGATAGTTTACATAAATGCATATGTGCGTCAGCACTTCTCCCCACTTCATGTTTTGTCGGATCGGGCTGTCCAGATTAAGTACCGGCTTCCCCGTGTGAAGATCCAACGCCTCATCACGCTAGTGTCACCACATACCCAGAAGCCAACCCGCTGCAATGTTGAGGTGCAGCTCCTGGCTGCGCTGCGTTTTTACGCAGTGGGGAGCTTCCTAGAGGTATTTGGGGACGGCACCGGCCTCAGCAAGGCATCGGTTTCACAGAGTGTGGCAGACGTGACACCAATCCTCCTGCGCCATGCCCGGACACACATCAGAATGCCCACCACACAAGACGAGGTCCGCCAGGTCCACCATGGATTTCATGCCATGGCTGGGATCCCCCGGATGATTGGTGTTGTGGAAGGCACACACACACACAAGCGGGCGTAGTGTAATTGCACTTGTGTGTGGGGACCACAGCATGTTGTGTGTGATTTATGCGCTAATAAAGAGGTGGGTGATCGATTTGCCTGGCATCGATTGATTTAGTTTCAGCAACAAGGCGGTGGACAGCTCCCACTAAGAGCGTCTTAGGAAGCTTCTTTGACGGGATCTTAAGAAGGCAGTTAAGAACGCGTCTGGGAAACACTTCTATCTTAGTGCTCCTTCTCAGCCGAACCCTTCTTTCAAGCCTTCTTAAGTCCTAAAGAACTATCAAATCTGGGAAACGTGGCCCATGTTTGTGGCCGGATTCACAAAACTAAGTAGCATCTTCCATTTTATTTGTTTTATTTATCTTTTCAGCAATACCGGGTCTTTAAGTAATGCGAACATTCTGGGATGGTCCCAGTTGCTCAAACTAAAACCCTTGCAACATTAAATGGCTTCAGGCCAGTACCGTTGACATCTGTAATAAGTGCATAAAAAAGTAGGTTTAATCCAGGGAGAGAAGTTCCTTCATCCCCTGCAGTTTTCACACAGGTCTGGCTAATGCCAGGGAAAGCCAATTCATCTTTTTAAACTGATTTAAAGCGAGTAGGCTGGATACTAAACTTCTTAACTGGTCGCAGTGTGAGACAGTAAACACCTTCTTTTTTGTCTTTGTTGTATCCTGATTTGGCAACTACACATATACATATGTGATTGGAGGAGAATATTACAGTCCAGTAGTGAAGAAACTGTGTGTTAAGTTTATTTTTGTCATATTACATAGTTTTTACATACATACATGAAATTTGGTCTCTGCATTTAACCCATCCATAGCAATTTAGGAGCAGTAGACTGCTGTCCGGGGAGCAACTAGAGGTTCAGTGTCTTGCTCAGGGACGTTTTGACATGCAAACTATGGGGAGACTATGGGGAACTAATTGTCACGGATTCCCGTTCATGTTAACTGTTTTCATCCTGTCTGTCAATTCTAACCACTCTCCTGTCGTTCCAGATCTTCCCACTCACCCCGATTACCCCTCATCACCGTCACCTGGTCCTCACGCCCTTCTCACCTACAGCCCGTTCACTCATTAGCTCACTATTTAGGTCCCCTCACTTGCACTTGTCCTCTGCCAGATTGTCTTGTCCATTGTGCCAAACTCTCCAGCGTATCCCAGTACTGTTTCCTTAGTGTTCTGACCCCGTTTTTGCCTGTCGTGACTACTATGATTTTGCCTGCCCCTTTATTGGATTTGTCTGCCTGTTTGATTGATCTCCTGGTTTTGACCCCTGCCTGAATATGACTGAAGAACTTTGCCTGCCACCTGTCTCTGAGTTGTTGCTTTTGAACTCAATTGTCTACTGTGCCTCACAACCTTGCGGTTTCAGGACGACCACTCATGCTCATGAGCTACAGTCGCGACATAAGCTTAGAACCGCTTTCTAATCTTCGCGGAAGCCTTTCATTTCAGAGAGAGAAAAGAGAATAGTTTATTATTAATAGGATGATATGTGATGATAAAGTCTCGACAGAGTCTTTGGTGTTTCGACTCTTCAGGGAGATTATAATGAAGAGCCCTTTGCCCTGATTAGTAACAAGATAAATCCCCCTGTGGAGTCCAGTCTTGGTGGTCGTGGTGTTGATGATGCTGATAGAATGATGAGTTAAAGAAGCCGATGAAGACTGGGGGAAGATGGAGGATGAGGGGTGCGTAAAAGCAACGTGAATGGGACCTTGTAAACCTGTCTGGAATAAAGTTCGTGAAATTGATTCTGGGATCCTATTGGACTGCATCTTGGTCCTTTATCCACACTCCCCAGAGACAATCCTATTTAAAAGAGACAGCAGCAACCATGTAATTGTGTTGTTGTGCTTATTGGATAGTGGAGACCAGCTGATTTAAACAGCTGGTGTCATGATTGACACCCCCAAACAATAACAGCATGTAAATAATGAGTGAGCATGTTTGAGAAATAAATTACTAGCATGCAAAAGTATAGTCTCCCTGACTGAACTAGCTAGAACTTAAGTGTAGATCCTCGATAAGATAAAGTAATGAACATCTCTGCTCGCCTTATCTCCTTGTGTCCACAGCCTGGTGTTTCCTGAGAGGACATTTTATCTCTGTGCAAAGACAGGTGTAGAGGCAGACGAGTGGATCAGGATCCTGAGGTGGAAACTGGTGAG
>NW_027175872.1:0-5000 GCF_023055335.1 Clinocottus analis
CAACACGGCGTCACAATAGTTTGTGACTTGACGTGTGCACATTGTGTAGTGAACTCTGTGAGGACTCAGCAGTGTGCGTTGTGTGCACAGAGGCACAAACTTCTTGGCGTGCAGAAGTTCACATTTCACATCACGCCCGTCTGTTTTTCTAAACACTCGTTACTGTAAACTAAATATTGGCGTGCGCGCTGGTTTCTGTCAACCTCTAATCACAACCGCGTTATGAAATGGATGCATTATGATCTGATGATGAGATGCAGCGCCGAGCGAGCGAGCGGCGCCGAGCGAGCGAGCGGCGCCGAGCGAGCGAGCGGCGCCGAGCGAGCGAGCGGCGCCGAGCGAGCTAGCAGCGCGCCGCGTTCCCTCTCGCCGCCATACTACAATCCACGCAGTCATTTCATGTCCACCAGCCGTAACGCCTGTGATGTGTTTGTCGTGGAGACTTGTGAGTCCGGTTGGGCTCGCCCTTTGATCTGATGGAGCGTTCAGGCGCATCGCGGGAGAATGAAACACACACACAAAGAGAACAGAGTGAAAGTGAGAGGAGAGCTGCGAGCAGAAGGGATTAGGACTGTTTACCTCCTGCTTCATGCTCGGGCTCATCGGCTTCAGCCCTCACACATCGATTCTGATTTAGTGCGTGGAGTCTCGAGTGCGAAGAGAAAAACAACAACGAGGCCTCCTGAAACGACAGATGTGTGTGTGTGTGTGTGTGTGTGTGTGTGTGTGTGTGTGTGTGTGTGTGTGTGTGTGTGTGTGTGAGTTAAATTACATTCAGCCGAACGCTGAACAGACAAACTAAATGTTACCATTAACCTTCAGCAGCTGAAGACTCACTTTGAAAAGGTGAACGTCTCCCAGACGACATTCAGAGCATGATGGTGACCTGTCAATCACAAGGTAGCCCCGCCCTAAAGCACACCCCTGCTTTACTGTACTTTTCTTTCTCTAAATGAACAATAATAATATTAATTATTACATAATTAACTAAATGAACATCATCGTGAAGAAGACTAGAAACTAGAGATTGAGACATAAACAATGTTTACAATGTTTACTGAGGGAATACATCAAGAGAGAAGTAGAGTCACTTATATAGACTTCTATACAACCAGAGGAGTCGCCCCCTGGTGGTCAGGAGAGAGAATGCAGCTGTAACACATGAAGCATAGACTTCTATACAACCAGAGGAGTCTCTCCCTGGTGGTCAGGAGAGAGAATGCAGCTTTAACACATGGAGCATAGACTTCTATACAACCAGAGGAGTCGCCCCCTGGTGGTCAGGAGAGAGAATGCAGCTTTAACACATGAAGCACAGACTTCTATACAACCAGAGGAGTCACCCCCTGGTGGTCAGGAGAGAGAATGCAGCTTTAACACATGAAGCATAGACTTCTATACAACCAGAGGAGTCGCCCCCTGGTGGTCAGGAGAGAGAAAGCAGCTTTAACACATGAAGCACAGACTTCTATACAACCAGAGGAGTCGCCCCCTGGTGGTCAGGAGAGAGAATGCAGCTTTAACACATGAAGCACAGACTTCTATACAACCAGAGGAGTCGCCCCCTGGTGGCCAGGAGAGAGAATGCAGCTTTAACACATGAAGCGTAGACTTCTATACAACCAGAGGAGTCGCCCCCTGGTGGTCAGGAGAGAGAATGCAGCTTTAACACATGAAGCATAGACTTCTATACAACCAGAGGAGTCGCCCCCTGGTGGCCAGGAGAGAGAATGCAGCTTTAACACATGAAGCGTAGACTTCTATACAACCAGAGGAGTGCTGACTCGCAGCTGTTGTTGTTAGAATGTGTGACAGTGTCTCAGTCAGCTGACCTGCTCAATGCTGGGAGAGGCAGGTGTCAGGAAGCTCCTTGTTGGCTCTGGACATGGAGCAGTGAGGCTCTCCACCTCGTGCTCTGGGCCGCTGCGAGAGGAGAGGTGGAGGGAGGTGGAGGGAGGCGCAGCAGCGACGGCGAGGAGAGGGAAGATATTAATTAAGCAGGATTGTGCGTTGACTCTTCCTCGTGCGTGAGACAGAAGGTTAAGCAAATGCCAGGGCAGCGGTGTCACTTCAAACAATGACTATTAGCTTTGGAATCAGCCGCTGCTGCTGAGGAAACACAGTCCATTCAGACTGCTGATTGCCACCCGGCGCCGTGTGTGTGTGTGTGAGAGAGAGAGAGTGTGTGTGTGTGTGAGAGAGAGAGAGTGTGTGTGTGTGGTGGAGGTAGTGGGGCGTGGTGGTTGTGAGGTGGAGGGAGGAGGGGGGGGGGGGTCATTCCATTTCAATCTGTGGTTAAATTAGCCGAAGGCGGCAGAGGTTGAAAACACACAATTATTGGTGCGAGTCGGGCCGGCGGGGCGGGGCCGCATTTAAAAACACACAGAAAGCAGATGGAGACGGATAGAGACGTTACGCTGATGGTGGACAGCGAGGACGCTGGGGGGGTTGCAGGAAGATCATAGGCTTTTGGTCGCTAATGTTAGCATAAATAATGCTACACAGCATCACAGTGATGCTCTGAGGGAGCGGTGCTGCTGGTGGGGCGTCTGGCCTTCATTCTAAGAGACGTCATGCAGCTCAGGTGGGACTGGAACCTCTGCAGCGAGGACCGGTGCAGCGCCTGATGGCTCACGGTTCAGTCTGGGAGTCGGACCTCACTGAACAGGAAGCAGCATCGGGCTGCCTGCTCGTCATCATGACTCCAGTAATCTTCATCCTCCATTCAGACGTTGAGTTAAGACGTTTTTAACCTTCAGTTGTTCCTTCAGGAGAGGAAACAAAGCAGAAGGGTTCAACGTTTCTCTATTATGTATTGTTGTTTACTCCCAGTTTAATACCCAGCATGCCCCATTCAGGCAATCTTTTGGCATAAAATATGTCATATTTTTCCATTTTTGAACTGAACGACAGTTTCTGACTGAAACTCCTTCCTAACAGGACAAGACTTTGTTTTATTGTGATTGTTGTTCAGGTTCTGATTCTTTAGGTCCTAATCTTTCCATAAAGGTCTTATTGACGCTCCAGGAGGCTTTCTGGGGAATCTGGATCACATCATGCTGGATGTTCATAGTTACCATCAAAACATCTTTTAAAAGTGTTTTTTTTTTTGCAGATATACATTTTTTCCCAAGACTTTGCTGAAGAAATACATATAATAAACACAAGTATTGGAGTTAATTTGGGGTTCCTATAACGACTCAAACAGGGAAAAGAGGTGTGGAGACAACACTGTTCCACAGTTTAAAGGGTTAATTCATCACACGACATCGTCTAACACCGTGTTCCTCACTCCAGCAATTTAAAACGCAGTAAACATTTCATAACCTGGCTGGTTTGAAGTGCGTAGATATCATTTTCCTTTTACTTAAATTGCACAAACACACCTGACGAGGAAGAGCGAGCAGCTCGTGTGAGCTAATGTGAAAAAGGTTTTATGAGAAGCGAGATTCCTCCACTGATGTCCGCACGCGCTCAGACTGCAGAGCGCCGGCGAGCCAGGATGAAGCGCCGCATCAACACGACGCGAGGAGGGCGGAAATAAACAAAGCAGCAAAGCGGGGAGCGCCTAATGTTAGGGGCCTCTTCTGTATTGAGAGGAATTACGGGAGCGTTTGATTCGCGCCGAGGTGCCGTCCTGAACATATGGCGTTTTAATTCTTGCCGGTCTCATCTGGATAACTCGGGGCCCCGGCGAATCTCGCTCCACCATCAGGGAAATATGGGCACAGGCAGGATGCTTAACAGCAAAAGGGCTCCAATTTCCCACCTTAATGGGCATTCTCATCCCATTTTCCCCCCGCGCTGCTCCTTCTTCTCTTTTTTTCTCCTTCCTTTTCTTAAATCCAGGCCTTTGTTTGTTTTTCAGCCTTTTCTTTCTCGTCATTCTTTTCACTCCTCCCGTCCGCCCGCTTCCCTTATTTGCATTGATTTCCCCACTTAGAGGAAGAGTGGACTCAGAGGGAAAATAGGCCTCCATCACGCTCACACACACACACACACACACACACACACACACACACACCTGACACATAGCAGAAGACTAGCAGTGTGCAGAATATGTTTGCGGCTGTTCATTTTTTTTTAATCGTCTGATGCCTTTTGTGTGGGTTGACAGCTCGAGACGAGTGACTAATAAGTCCAGGCCTGGTGCTGTCCTGCTGGGCTGAGCAGTCCCTTTACACACACACACACACACACACACACACACACACACACACACACACACACACACACACACACACACACATATGTACAAAAAGAAAGAGAGCCCTGGCTTAGCTTCCTATCCCATGCACACACACAGTTTCTCTCTCTCTCTCTCTCTCTCTCACACACACACACACACACACACACACACACACACACACACACACACACACACACACAGGCCCCTAATCATCCTGGTGTCTAGCACTCCGCTGGCGATCACCACTCCGCCACACTGCCATCATGGGCCAATTAAGTGGCCATATATCTGTCTAACAGTCTCCTCTGGCTGAGCGGACAGTGCAGCAGTACAGAGCTGAGCCCACCCGCGGCTAGCAGTCAATTTGTAGCTTAAAGCCCAGTTGCCACAACACTCCAGCATTATTAGGACTAGTCGCACTGTTGAGGATTCTTCTATTTGTGTGCGTGTGTTTGAGTGTGTGTGTGTGTGTGTGTGTGTGTGTGTGTGTGTGTGTGTGTGTGTGTGTGTGGAAGAGAGAGGGAGTGCTTAGAAAGGAGGGTTGTCCACAAGCATGCATGCTTCTGTCTGTTTAGGGTAGGTTGCCTTTATGCTATAGTGTGTGTGTGTGTGTGTGTGTGTGTGTGTGTGTGTGTGTGTGTGTGTGTGTGTGTGTGTGTGTGTGTGTTTAAGATTGCCTGCATGTGCGCAGCTCATCCCGTAATTTGTGCGCGAGTGCGTTTGTTCTTTCTCATCTTTGCTGTCCGCTTGTGTGCACATGAACCAAACCTCATAAGTCTTAAAACAAACATCGCGCTCATTTTGGGAGTGA
>NW_027175872.1:10000-27189 GCF_023055335.1 Clinocottus analis
GGGAGGTGCAGCAGTGACATCACAGGGAGGTGCAGCAGTGACATCACACAGGGAGGTGCAGCAGTGACATCACAGGGAGGTGCAGCAGTGACATCACAGGGAGGTGCAGCAGTGACATCACACAGGGAGGTGCAGCAGTGACATCACAGGGAGGTGCAGCAGTGACATCACACAGGGAGGTGCAGCAGTGACATCACACAGGGAGGTGCAGCAGTGACATCACACAGGGAGGTGCAGCAGTGACGTCACAGGGAGGTGCAGCAGTGACATCACAGGGAGGTGCAGCAGTGACGTCACAGGGAGGTGCAGCAGTGACATCACAGGGAGGTGCAGCAGTGACATCACAGGGAGGTGCAGCAGTGACATCACAGGGAGGTGCAGCAGTGACATCACAGGGAGGTGCAGCAGTGACATCACAGGGAGGTGCAGCAGTGACATCACAGGGAGGTGCAGCAGTGACATCACACAGGGAGGTGCAGGATGATGGTTTACATGATGCGACTCCACCCGTCATGTAAACAAAGAGTAATTCATTTACAGGGTTTCACGCCGTGATGTGCAGCATGGCAGGTTGACAGAACCAAGACCAGTCCATCAGACCACTGGTGCGGTCAGAGTGTGTGTGTGTGTGTGTGTGTGTGTGTGTGTGTGTGTGTGTGTGTGTGTGTGTGTGTGTGTGTGCAGGATTGGGTATACAAGATGCCATCTGGCAGTGGCGCCTCACACCAGCGCTACCCGTCCCTGTGTGTCGGATCAGAACCGCAGGATCATGGATCCAGATCACTGCACACACACACACACACACACACACACACACACACACACACACACACACACACACACACACACACACACACACACACACAGATGCTGTGAGAGAACACGCTAATTGCGCTTTGCGGCTGTCAATCAAGCTTGTTTTTTCTTTTCTTTTTTCTTTTCTGCCTAGAACGTCTCATCATTATGTTTCCTCTTTTCCATACATGACTCTTCTCCCTCGACTGAAGGAGACATCCAACATGACTGAAGGAGACATCCAACATACCTGAAGGAGACATCCAACATGACTGAAGGAGACATCCAACATGACTGAAGGAGACATCCAACATGACTGAAGGAGACATCCAACATGACTGAAGGAGACATCCAACATGACTGAAGGAGACATCCAACATACCTGAAGGAGACATCCAACATGACTGAAGGAGACATCCAACATACCTGAAGGAGACATCCAACATGACTGAAGGAGACATCCCACATGACTGAAGGAGACATCCAACATGACTGAAGGAGACATCCAACATACCTGAAGGAGACATCCAACATGACCGAAGGAGACATCCAACATGACCGAAGGAGACATCCAACATGACCGAAGGAGACATCCAACATGACCGAAGGAGACATCCAACATGACTGAAGGAGACATCCAACATGACCGAAGGAGACATCCAACATACCTGAAGGAGACATCCAACATGACCGAAGGAGACATCCAACATGACTGAAGGAGACATCCAACATGACTGAAGGAGACATCCAACATGACCGAAGGAGACATCCAATATGACCGAAGGAGACATCCAACATGACTGAAAGAGACATACAACATGACTGAAAGAGACATCCAACATGACTGAAGGAGACATCCAACATGACTGAAGGAGACATCCAACATACCTGAAGGAGACATCCAACATGACTGAAGGAGACATCCAACATGACTGAAGGAGACATCCAACATGACCGAAGGAGACATCCAACATGACCGAAGGAGACATCCAACATGACCGAAGGAGACATCCAACATGACCGAAGGAGACATCCAACATGACTGAAGGAGACATCCAACATGACCGAAGGAGACATCCAACATGACTGAAGGAGACATCCAACATGACTGAAGGAGACATCCAACATGACTGAAGGAGACATCCAACATGACTCTCTCTCTCTCCTCTTCTTCTTTTCCATCCTTTCTTTTCTCTTCAGCCCATTTTTAAATGAATTGACAGATAAAGTGTGTAAAACATGCATGAGGTCGTTCCTGTGGCAGGAGGGAGGAGACCTGAAGGCTTCGGCCCTGAAGGCTCCTCGTCTCCTCCTCTCCTCCTCTCCTCCTCTCCTCCTCTCTTCCTCTCCTCCTCTCCTCGTCTCCTGCTCTCCTCATCTCCTCCTCTCCTCGTCTCCTGCTCTCCTCGTCTCCTCGTCTCCTGGTCTCCTGCTCTCTGTGAGGTCTCTCCTCTCCTCCTCTCCTCCTCTCCTCCTCTCTTCCTCTCCTGGTCTCCTGCTCTCTGTGAGGTGTCTCCTCCCAGACAGCAGACCTTACAGTATGGCAGAACCTCTTCACGCCTCCTCCAGGCTCCTCTCTTCCTCTCTTCCTCTCCTCGTCTCCTCCTCTCCTCCTCTCCTGGTCTCCTCCTCTCCTCGTCTCCTGGTCTCCTGCTCTCTGTGAGGTCTCTCCTCTCTTCCTCTCCTCGTCTCCTCCTCTCCTCCTCTCCTGGTCTCCTCCTCTCCTGGTCTCCTGGTCTCCTGCTCTCTGTGAGGTGTCTCCTCCCAGACAGCAGACCTTACAGTATGGCAGAAGCTCTTCACGCCTCCTCCAGGCTCCTCTCTTCCTCTCTTCCTCTCCTCGTCTCCTCCTCTCCTCTCCTCGTCTCCTCCTCTCCTGGTCTCCTGGTCTCCTGCTCTCTGTGAGGTGTCTCCTCCCAGACAGCAGACCTTACAGTATGGCAGAAGCTCTTCACGCCTCCTCCAGGCTCCTCTCTCTGTAAACATGACACACATCAAGACATCAAGACATTATCGTCGAGCGGCGCCGGGATGCAGAATCAATTTGGGCTTCTTCAAAAGCTGCACTTGAAGCCGCTGGCTGGGCGAGATGCTAATCGTCCAGAAGGGTCCGGGTGTGACGCCTCCCTCCATTCAGCCTCCTCTGAAGCCGCCGCGCTAATCACCGCCATAGGACGCACATTACCAGACCAAACGCAAATGTCACCGGCACACAATGGGCTCGCGCGGCGCCGCTATCGCCGGCGCTAATTGATCTTATCGTAATCACATTATGGAGTTCAAATGAAGGTGCTTTAATAAGCAGCGCGTCCTCATTCATAAATGTCCACTGAGGAGGAGGGACGCATTTTAATGAAGGAACATCTGAGCCACTGAGACTGAGCTGAAGCAGGAAGTACTCACCATGTGCCGCGGTTCTGTTTAGGGGAAAGGAGACGAGTGAAGGGGATATGGAGGGAAAAGAACGCTAACCTCATGATAACAAGGAGTTAAGAGATCTCTCAAAACGTTCCCATTGAGGTCAATGTTCTTCACACACATGAGGAAGTAACTACACTTTAATGTCTTAGACTTCTATACAACCCGAGGAGTTGCCCCTGGTCAAAAAGCTTGGTTTTGGTGAAGATATTGATCTGATGAAGAATATAAATGTATATTTTAAAGTCATGTTTTCTGGCATGTGAGGTTCCAGCAGGGACATTTCCTCGTGTCCTTTCCTCCTTCAGGTGTCGGCTTCTGTTCAGAAGATCTCTGCAGGTTATGAGCGACCATCTCGTCCTGGAAGTTATGGATTCATTATTTTGTCGGCTCTCCGTTGCTATCTCAGGATTTCCAATGAATTCTTCAGAGACGGCATTAAGAAACGCAGACAGAAGTTAATAAAAGTCTAATCAAAATAACTTCCAAAGCTTTGGCTTCTTTTAAATGAGATCAAAGCAAGAGTCGAAAGCATTTAGGAATTACTAAGATCTGGAAGACACAAAACAACAACAATAAGAAAGAGAATGTAATGAATGGCCAACAAACAAATACAATAATAAGAGAAGAGGAGGAGAGGAGGAAGAGGAGGAGGAGGAGGAGAGGCACCAGGGACGCTTCTCCTTTATTGTCTCCTTCTTCTTTCATCTGGTGTATTTTTGTTTGTTTTGTTTATTTCTCCATTTGAGAGATTTGGTTTCTCATGTGTTGTACAAAGGGGCGGGATGAGGGGGGGGGGGGCCTTCCGGGGGGTCGAGTTATTAGTGTGTGTGTGTGTGTGTCCTTGTTTGTGTAATTATATTCCTCCATATTTCCAGAGGAAAATAGGCTGAGCTATAATTGGCTTGACAGTGTGAGTAATTGTTGATTATTCTTTTCATTATTATTGTTATAATGTCAGAATCTACACGGCTTCTTCTGTTCTGACTTGACTTTACGTTGCTCGTCTCGTGCACACGCTCGTCTCGTGCACACGCTCGTCTCGTGCACACGCTCGTCTCGTGCACACTGCTTCCTGGCTGTGTGGCAGGAGTGTAACGGCAGTGCGCTTGCTCTTTCTAAAAGGTTCCTTCCACATTTCAGTTTTTAGGTGTTTTTTTGTTGTTCTTCTTTTTTCTGGCTCTCCAGTCTTTTCTTGTGCTTTTGAACCGGAGCTATTACGGCTTCAAGTCGCAGATCAAAAGGTAGAAATCACACCGCTTTTCATCCGGAGGAGCTGCTATTCAGACGACCGCCTCGACACCGCTCTCCTCCGCCAGAGGAGGAGGAGGAGGAGGAGGAAGAGGAGGAGGAGGAGGAGGAGGGAGGCAGAGAGAACAGAAACAGGGAGGGAGAGAAATCAATGTCAAGCTCGGTCTTCCTTTTCACCTTGCACTTGGAGAAGAGGAGGAAGGGGGAGGAAGAGGAGCGATGGCAGCGGAGGACACGGCGGGTCAATAAGGAATCGATAGCAGTGGGAGAAACTACAAGCGGAGGATGAAAAGACTGAGAGCCGGAGGAGGAGAGGGAACATGTCCAGAGAACCAGCACTTCACGGACAGAACGGTTCCTCACGGAGCCGCTTCCTGCTCAGCAGAGAGCACTTCCTGTTTGTTTGTGATCCATCAGAAAAGTAACGTCAGCTTCCTGCTGGACCTTCAGGTTCCTGTCAGCGCTCAGCAGGAAGAGCAGAACCAGCTCTGATCCTCCTCTAGACCATAGATGTTCTATGGAAGAACATTCACGCCACAAATACACTATAAAGACATGATTATGAGATAATAAAGTCATGATTATGAGATAATAAAGACATGATTATGAGTTAATAAAGACATGATTATGAGATAATAAAGTCATGATTATGAGATAATAAAGACATGATTATGAGATAATAAAGACATGATTATGAGATAATAAAGACATGAATATGAGATAATAAAGACATGATTATGAGATAATAAAGTCATGATTATGAGATAATAAAGACATGAATATGAGATAATAAAGACATGAATATGAGATAATAAAGACATGATTATGAGATAATAAAGACATGATTATGAGATAATAAAGTCATGATTATGAGATAATAAAGACATGATTATGAGATAATAAAGTCATGATTATGAGATAATAAAGTCATGATTATGAGATAATAAAGACATGATTATGAGATAATAAAGACATGATTATGAGATAATAAAGACATGATTATGAGATAATAAAGTCATGATTATGAGATAATAAAGACATGATTATGAGATTATAAAGACATGATTATGAGATAATAAAGACATGATTATGAGATGATAAAGACATGATTATGAGATAATAAAGACATGATTATGAGATAATAAAGGCAGCGCAGGCAGCTTACGCACACTTACTATCTCATATTAATGACTTTTAATCTCATATTAATGACTTTAGTCTCATAATAATGACTTTAATCTCATAATAATGACTTTAATCTCATAATTATGACTTGTATGTCATCATTTTGACTTTATTATCTCATAATCACAACTTTTTATTTTATTTATTCATGTTTTTTCCGTTATGGGCTCCCATAGCTCGTTATGCTCTGACTGAAGACGCAGGAGAACCCGTCAGCAGGAGAACTCGTCATCAGGAGAACCCGTCACCTGGAGAACCCGTCATCAGGAGAACCCGTCACCAGGAGAACCTATCACCAGGAGAACCCGTCACCATAACAAACTCGTCACCAGGACAACCCGTCAGCAGGCGAAACCGTCAGCAGGAGAACCCGTCACCAGGAGAACCCATCACCAGGAGAACCCATCACCAGGAGAACTCGTCACCAGGAGAACCCGTCACTATAAGAAACTCGTCACCAGCAGAACACGTCATCAGGAGAACTTGTCATCAGGAGAACCCATCACCAGAAGAAACTCGTCACTAGGAGAACCCGTCACCAGAAGAAACTCGTCACTAGGAGAACCCGTCACCAGAAGAAACTCGTCACCAGGAGAACCCGTCATCAGGAAAACCCGTCATCAGGAGAACCCATCATCAGGAGAACTTGTCACCAGAAGAACCCGTCACCAGGAGAACCTGTCACCAGGAGAACCTGTCACCAGAAGAAACTTGTCACTAGGAGAACCCGTCACCAGGAGAACCCGTCACCAGAAGAAATTCGTCATCAGGAGAACTTGTCAGCAGGAGAACCCATCATCAGGAGAACCCGTCACCAGGAGAACCCGTCACCAGGAGAACCCATCATCAGGAGAACCCGTCACCAGGAGAACCCGTCACCAGGAGAACCCGTCACCAGGAGAACCCATCACCAGGAGAACCCATCATCAGGAGAACCCGTCAGCAGGAGAACCCATCACCAGGAGAACCCATCATCAGGAGAACCCGTCACCAGGAGAACCCGTCACCAGGAGAACCCGTCACCAGGAGAACCCATCACCAGGAGAACCCATCATCAGGAGAACCCGTCAGCAGGAGAACCCGTCACCAGGAGAACCCGTCATCCGGTCATTAGGGAACGCGTCGTGACTTCCTGACACTTTGGAGATAACGAGGTGACGCCGAAGAGATTGGAGGAAAAAAAGAGAGAACGTCTCTGAAGTTCTATGAAAAGAAAGAAACGCCAACTAAGCAAATAAAGATATCAATTAAGCAAATAAATTATATCAATTAAGCAAATAGAGATATCAATTAAGCAAATAGAGATATCAATTAAGCAAATAAATTATATCAATTAAGCAAATAGAGATATCAATTAAGGCCTAATGGAAATTTCGTAGCTGCAGGAGAACCGATTTCCCAACGGTGTCTTTGGTAATGAGTTCCAGCGGAGGTATTAAAAGGTATCGCCCCGTGGAAGGGAAGCCACACACACACAGACACACACACACACACACACACACACACACACACACACACACACACACAGACACACACACACACACACGGTTATAGCGTGTTTATTCTCAGTCCGCCTACTTCCTCTTCGCGTATGAAGAGTCGAGGCAGAAACTTTCGGGCTGCATGGCGTTCTGTCGGCAGCGAGCGCTTCGTGTTCTCGGCGGTCGGAGAGCAGCCGGTTAGCATCAGAGGTCGCGCCGCGCGGCTGCTAATTAGCGGGAAAAACAGGCGATGGCAGCTAAAACAACACGCTGGACGCGTGGATGTAGAACACGCCGCGCTCCCTGCAGCGCACCTGTGAACGTGTGATTGTGTGCTTGTGTGATTGTGTGTTTGCGGCCTCTCTCTCAACCCCTTCCTCGGGGTCGGGGGGTCGCCGGAGCCGGAGTGGGCGTTAGCGCCAGGCAAAGGGGGGGGGGGGGGTATCGCTGCACAGGAACGCCTCCAGCAACATGGCCGCCAGAGCCTGCGAGGGCGCCGAGACGCATCAATTATAAATGCAAGCCGGTCTTAGTTAATGACGTCCACACATCCTCTTCAGAGCAATTAATGCAGCTGCTGGCAATGCAGCATGCCCCCACACCCACGCAGAGGACCACACACACACACACACACACACACACACACACACATGCAGCCGCATGCTCACATGTGCTTTTCTTCACAGTTGTGTGTCTTTAAGTTCTCCTTCAGCAGCAGCGTGAAGAAGAACTCCTTCATACGGTCATCACGTCCTGCAGGAACTCACTGGTTCTGAATCTGGTTCTGAATCTGGTTCTGAATCTGGTTCTGAAGCTGGTTCTAAATCTGGTTCTGAATCTGGTTCTGAATCTGGTTCTGAAGCTGGTTCTAAATCTGGTTCTGAATCTGGTTCTGAATCTGGTTCTGAATCTGGTTCTGAAGCTGGTTCTAAATCTGGTTCTGAATCTGGTTCTGAATCTGGTTCTGAATCTGGTTCGTTATACTAGTAGAGTAGTATAACGTACTAGTAGAGTACTATAAAGTACTAGTAGAGTAGTATAAAGTACCAGTAGAGTAGTGTAAAGTACCAGTAGAGTAGTGTAAAGTACTAGTAGAGTAGTATAACACACTATTAGAGTAGTATAAAGTACTAGTAGAGTAGTATAAAGTGTGTCGTGTGTGTTTCATAAAGCTCATAATCAGTGTTATTGTAGCATCAGAGCTGCTTCTGGATGAAGAATGCTCAGAGCCAACATGCTCTGGTCTGTGTGTGTGTGTGTGTGTGTGTGTGTGTGTGTGTGTGTGTGTGTGTGTGTGTGTGTGTGGGAGTGAGACAAAATCCCCCCCTCAATCCCACACACACACACACACACACACACACACACACACACACACACACACACACACACACACACACACACACATGGGTTTGATCACCATCATGGTGGAGTCGTTCCCGGCGAGTGCGGCCGATTGGCCGTGGAGGGTCCTCTGCTCGTGGAGCGACTCTGGGCAGCTCCGGCTCTGGCAGCGGGCCGGCTCGGCCTGGCTCGGCTCGGCCTGGCTCGGCACAGCTTGCCTCAGTTGACCAGCAGCCCGGGCAGACGGCCAGCAAGCAAACAGCCCTATTAGCATTTGGTCTGGATTAAAGGGAATGCTCAAGGGGAGAGCGAGCTCGACACGGCCTGGAGGCTGGAAGCCTGGAGGCCTGGAAGCCTGGAGGCTGGAGGCCTGGAAGCCTGGAAGCCTGGAGGCTGGAGGCCTGGAGGCTAGAGGCTGGAGGCCTAGAGGCCTGGAGGCTGGAGGCTGGAGGCCTGGAGGCTGGAGGCCTGGAGGCTGGAAGCCTGGAGGCTGGAGGCCTGGAGGCTGGAAGCCTGGAGGCCTGGAGGCTGGAAGCCTGGAGGCTGGAGGCCTGGAGGCTGGAGGCCTGGAGGCCTGGAGGCTGGAAGCCTGGAGGCTGGAGGCCTGGAGGCTGGAAGCCTGGAGGCCTGGAAGCCTGGAGGCTGGAGGCCTGGAGGCCTGGAGGCTGGAGGCCTGGAGGCCTGGAGGCTGGAGGCCTGGAAGCCTGGAGGCTGGAGGCTGGAGGCCTGGAGGCTGGAGGCCTGGAGGCCTGGAGGCTGGAGGCCTGGAGGCTGGAAGCCTGGAGGCTGGAGGCCTGGAGGCTGGAGGCCTGGAGGCCTGGAGGCTGGAAGCCTGGAACTCTGGAACACAGGAACGCAGGAATGCTGGAACTCTGGAACTCACCCCTTCAGAGGGGAGGGGCTTCATGGAGGTGGGCCTTCATGGGGAGGGGCTTCAGGTGGAGGGGCTTCATGGGGAGGGGCTTCAGGTGGAGGGGCTTCATGGGGAGGGGCTTCAGGTGGAGGGGCTTCATGGGGAGGGGCTTCAGGGTGAGGGGCTTCATGGGGAGGGGCTTCAGGGGGAGTGGCTTCAGGGTGAGGGCTTCAGTGGGAGTGGCTTCAGGGAGAGGGGCTTTAGGAGGAGTGGCTTCAGGGAGAGGGGCTTTAGGAGGAGTGGCTTCAGGGGGAGGGGCTTTAGGAGGAGTGGCTTCAGGGGGAGGGCTTCAGGGAGAGGGGCTTTAGGAGGAGTGGCTTCAGGGAGAGGGGCTTTAGGAGGAGTGGCTTCAGGTAGAGGGGCTTTAGGAGGAGTGGCTTCAGGTAGAGGGGCTTTAGGAGGAGTGGCTTCAGGGGGAGGGCTTTATGAGGAGTGGCTTCAGGGAGAGGGGCTTTAGGAGGAGTGGCTTCAGGGGGAGGGCTTCAGTGGGAGTGGCTTCAGGGGGAGGGCTTTATGAGGAGGGCTTCAGGGGGAGGGCTTCAGGGGGAGGGGCTTCAGGAGGAAGGGCTTCAGGGGGAGGGGCTTCAGACTCTGCAGGATTGAGTCCAGCATGCCGTCAGACTTCTGCTTTTGCTACTGAAGTTACAGCAATGCAATGTTTCACTTTCCCGTTATCGACAAGTGATGCTGCTGAAAATGAAAACATTTTAATAATCAAACAAAGAAACAAAGACAATAAGAAAATGGTCTTTTATTTTGTGAACAAATGGCCGACAGAAAGCTGGAGAAACACAGTGAAGAGGAAAGAGAGACAAAGTGGGACAGAGTACAGCAGGAGTCATGTCACACACACACACACACACACACACACACACACACACACACACACACACACACACACAGGGGCATCGTGCATGTTAATCTGAACTGATTGCATGTCCACTTACATAAATTATGGACTGTGGCGGATGCATTATTTACTCGGTAGAATTAAAAAGGCATGCGAGGTTGCTGGATGCCGTCACAACATCACGACACACACACACACACACACACACACACACACACACACACACGCGCACACACACACAGCACACACGCACACATGCACACATGCACACACGCACACACGCACACACACACACACACACACACACACACACACACACACACACACACACACACACACACACACACACACACACCTCAGCAGGGTGCAGTTTTAACAGAAACGGGCCTATACCTGACCACGCCTCTTTTCTTCACCAACACCTGTTCGTCCAACCTTTTCCGCTTGCTCCCTCCCTCCTCTTCCTCCTCTTCCTCCTCTCCATCCTCTTCCTCCTCTTCCTCCTCTCCCTCCTCTTCCTCCTCTCCCTCCTCTTCCTCCTCTCCCTCTTCTTCCTCCTTTCCATCGTCTTCCTCCTCTTCCTCCTCTCCTTCCTCTCCCTCTTCCTCCTCTCACTCCTCTTCCTCCTCTCCCTCTTCCTCCTTTCCCTCTTCTTCCCTCCTCCCCTCCTCTCCCTCCTCTCCCTCTTCCTCCTCTCCCTCCTTGTCCTTCCTTCCTCCCCTCCTCTTCCTCCTCTTCCTCCTTTCCATCCTCTTCCTCCTCTCGTTCCTCTCCCTCTCCTTCCTTCCTCCCCTCCTCTCCCTCTTCCTCCTCTCCCTCCTTGTCCTTCCTTCCTCCCCTCCTCTTCCTCCTCTTCCTCCTTTCCATCCTCTTCCTCCTCTCGTTCCTCTCCCTCTCCTTCCTTCCTCCCCTCCTCTCCCTCCTCTCCCTCTTCCTCCTCTCCCTCCTTGTCCTTCCTTCCTCCCCTCCTCTTCATCCTCTTCCTCCTCTTCCTCCCTCCTCTCCCTCTTCCTCCTCTCCCTCCTCTCCTTCCTTCCTTCCCTCCTCTCCTGTCTTTCCTCACCATGCGTCTGTCCTCTCAGCCGTCTTTCCTTCCATCTTTTCTCTGCTTCTCCTCCTTCATTCATAGATTATTTTTAATCTGACCATTCTTTTCTTCCTCTCTTAATCCATGCTTCCTCACACCCCTCTTCCCATCTCCTTTTTCCTCTCTTTTCTTTGTGTCCGTCCTCATTCTCTCTCTCAGTGTTGTTCTAACTTTATCCTCCGTCCCTCTTCTCTTCACATTCTTCTCTTTGTTTCCTCCTCTCCAGCTAATGCCTTGCTATGTAGCTCCTCCCCTTTTCCTTCATACATTCATGTGTAGCTCCTCCCCTTTGCATCCTCTTTCTTTTCTTCAGGTTCTTATTCCTTCCTTTCCTCCTTAAGACATGTTTTTCTTCCCTCCTTTCATCTCTTCTTCTGTGTAATCTGACTTCCACCTTTCTTTCTCTTTTTTCATGTGTAATGTCTTCACTCGCTCCATCCGCTGCCCGTCCCGCTCTGATGATGTCACATCACACGAGACAGGACCCTTGAAGGAGGCCAGAGAACCATGGAACCAGAGGACCAGGAAACTAGAGGACCAGAGAACCGGAGAACCAGAGGACCAGAGGACCAGAGAACAAGAGAACCAGAGAACCAGATAACAAGAGCACCAGAGAACCAGAGAACCAGAGAACCAGAGACCCAGAGAACCAGGGAACCAGAGGACCAGAGAAGCGGAGAACCAGAGAACCAGGGAACCGGAGAACCAGAGAACCAGGGAACCAGGGAAACAGAGAACCAGAGGACCAGAGAACCGGAGAACCAGCGGACCAGAGAAAATGAGCCCAAAATATCAGAACTCAAATCTCAATAGTCGGGTTTTTCCTCCTGTTCTTCTTCCTCCTCCTCCTCCTCCTCCTCCTCCTCCTCCTCCTCCTCCTCCTCCTCCTCTTCCTCCTCCCCCTCCTCCTCCTCCTGCTCCTCTTCCTCCTCCTCCTCTTTCTCCTCTTCCTCTTCCTCCTCCTCCTCCTCCTCTTCCTCCTCCTCCTCCTCCTCCTCCCCCGTCATAAAGCTCACATCAGGATGTAAAGTGTGGCAGCGTCTCCTCGCAGCAGAACATCCTGAGCTTTCCTGTAACTTTTGGCCAACAAGTCTCAAGAGAAGGAGAGAAGGAGCGAAGGAGAGAAGGAGCGAAGGAGAGAAGGAGAGAAGGAGAGGAGAGAAGGAGTCCTCTGAAACAGAAGAGAGAGAATACAACAAGAGAGAAGAAGAGACAGAGTCTCTCAGCAGGAAGGAGGAAGTCAGCGCTCGCTCCCAGCAGCCGACAATCTCGGCCGACTTAGCTCCTAAATATAGCGCGCGCTATTCATGTCGTGTTATTGCAACGCTAATGCCCACAATCGCGGCTTTCGGAGGGCTAGCCGGCCCGGTAAGCGGGCCGCCGGCTCCTGAATATGCATGCCGCCGCGCCGCGAGAAGAGAAGAGCGCCAAGGCGAGACGCAGAGGATTTGATGTTCAATAAAAAAGAGAAAGCCTTTGACATGGAATAGGAGCGCGGCCCAGCCTCCATATGAAAAGAACCAGGAGAGGGAATTAGATGGATGGAGAATTCCTTCAGAAACACAGAGGCAGAAACGCGTTATGAGAAAAGAAAAGGGATATGAGTGTGTGTGTGTGTGTGTGTGTGTGTGTGTGTGTGTGTGTGTGTGTGTGTGTGTGTGTGTGTGTGTGTGTGTGTGAGTGTGAGTGTGAGAGTGTGTGTGTGTGTGTGTGTGTGTGTGAGTGTGAGTGTGAGTGTGAGTGAGAGTGTGAGTGAGAGTGTGTGTGTGTGAGTGTGTGTGTGTGTGTGTGAGTGTGCAAGTGGGTGACAGAAAGCACACACTCTTCCCTCCCTGCGCCCTCTTTGACAGCGATACAGAATAACACAAACCTCAGGAACATCTGAGGGAAGTCATTGGAAAGTCTCACTGCAGCTCCTCGTCTCCCAACTCTTTTAAAAAAAAAAAAGAAGCACTCCGACAACTTTCTGCGAGCTTTACGCGGCGTTTAAAGATTACCTTTGAAATCAGGAGTCACTTAACAAGCTCCTTAAATGAGACGCAGCCTGCGGGTCAGCCTCATTACTGATGCCATTAGCGGCGAGCAGGAGCTGCTAGCGGCCCGCTAAGTGACGGTGGAGACCCTGGTGGAGGTGAACCGAGAGGCCCGAGTGAGACGCCGCTGCTGCGCTGAGGATGAGGAGGATGCAGCAGCAGGTGATATTAATCACGTCATTAGCGCTCTGTGAAGACGCCGAGGATGTGACTCGGTTCTGTTCTCCAAACGTTCTCTAATCCACAGGAGCTCAAACAGAACGCAGCTTCAGGGAGTCTTTGTGGTGGCGGACATGCTAACGCTAACCCTCTCACCCTAACCCTTTACCCCTAACCCTTTAGCCCTCTCACCCTAACCCTTTAACCCTCTAACCCTTTAACCCTAACCCTTTAACCCTCTAACCCTCACACCCTTACCCTTTAACCCTCTAATCCTTTAACCCTTTAACCCTTTAACCCTAACCCTTTAACCCTCTCACCCTAACCCTTTAACCCTTTAACCCTAACCCTTTAACCCTCTCACCCTAACCCTTTAACCCTTTAACCCTAACCCTCACACCCTAACCCTCTCACACCCTAAAGCCTTTAACCCTTTAACCCTCTAACCCTAACCCTCACATCCTAAAGCCCGAACCCTTTAATCCTTTAACCCTTTAACCCTTTGATCCTTTAACCCTTTAACCCTTTAACTCTTTAACCCTCTAATCCTTTAACCCTTTAACCCTTTAACCCTCTAATCCTTTAACTCTTTAATCTTTTAACCCTTTAACCCTCTAATCCTTTAACCCTTTAATCCTTTAACCCTTTAACCCTTTAATCCTTTAACCCTCTAATCCTTTAACCCTTTAATCCTTTAATCCTTTAACCCTTTAACCCTTTGACCCTCTAATCCTTTAACTCTTTAATCGTTTAACCCTTTAACTCTTTAACCCTCTAATCCTTTAACCCTTTAACCCTTTAACCCTCTAATCCTTTAACTCTTTAATCTTTTAACCCTTTAACCCTCTAATCCTTTAACCCTCTAATCATTTAACCCTTTAATCCTTTAACCCTTTAACCCTTTAACCCTCTAATCCTTTAACCTTTTAATCCTTTAACCCTTTAACCCTCTAATCCTTTAACCCTTTAACCATGTAATCCTTTAACCCTCTAATCCTTTAACCTTTTAACCCTTTAATCCTTTAATCCTTTAACCCTTTAATCCTTTAATCCTCTAATCCTCTAATCCTCTAATCCTTTAACCCTCTAATCCTTTAACCTTTTAACCTTTTAACCCTTTAACCTTTTAACCCTTTAATCCTTTAATCCTTTAATCCTTTAACACTTTAATCCTTTAATCCTCTAATCCTCTAATCCTTTAACCCTCTAATCCTTTAACATTTTAACCTTTTAATCTTCTAATCCTTTAACCCTTTAATCCTCTAATCCTCTAATCCTTTAACCCTAACCTGTGGACATGTTGGACAGAAAGTAGTTGCCGAACCTTAACAAACAGTTGTGTTGCCTAACCTTAACAAACAGTTGTGTTGCCTAACCTTAACAAACAGTTGTGTTGCCTAACCTTAACAAACAGTTGTGTTGCCTAACCTTAACAAACAGTTGTGTTGCTTGAACTTAAGGAGTAGTTGTGTTGCCTGAACTTAACAAGTAGTTGTGTTGCCTTAACCAAATGTTAAGTTGCGTCAGTGGCCACCAACATGCAGTGTGCTGTGAAGTTGTTGTGTGCATCTCAGAGGGTTGTGCGTCATGAGAGACACACTGGAGTGCAACACGTGTCACACAGTGAAGGTGAACACGGGTTCAGCAGCGAGAAGAGAGCGCTGCAGTTGCATGTCAGCAGGAGGAGACCGTTGCTGAATAATGCACACGAGGCAACACAACTCAGCCACACAAGTGCATGCAGGAGCTGCATTCACGCTCAGATCTGCACACGCGCTGCGCACACACACGCATGCAGAGGGCCTGTGGGAGCCCATGCGTGTGCTCTGGTGGGGCGGGTCCTCATTATCAGTGTTTCCAGTGGCATTGAGGCTCGATCGCTCCTGACAACACAACTGTTACTGCACAGATTCATAAATCATGGACTTCTAGTGAAGAATTAAAACAGGTCTCCACCACTGCAGCCCGGGCTGACCTCCACGTTACAGTCCCCGTGCACACACACACACACACACACACACACACACACACACACACACACACACACACACACACACACACTATATATATATATATATATATATATATATATATATATATATATATATATAGTGTGTGTGTGTGCTTTATACTGTATATACAGTAGTATATACAGTATATACAGTATATACTGTATACACAGTACATACAGTACAGACAGTATGTGCATACTTGTGTATTTTTGAGTATGTTTGCAGACTCTAACCCTCCTACAGCACGTCCTCAGCACCTCCTCGTTCACATCCCTGAGTGTGTGTCCCTGAGTGTGTGTCCCTGAGTGTGTGTCCCTGAGTGTGTGTCCCTGCAGAGACGCGTGTTCACCTCCTGCTGGCTGCGTGAGGACTGCAGGTAACAAGAGCTGCAAGTACAACACAAGTTAACATACTAGGTACACACTCACAGTTTGCACACACACTGGTGTGGTTCAGAATGACACGATGTCACAAACGAGGTGGTAAGTGTGTGTGAGAACGAGGAGGCTAGGGATTAGTGAAGGAGGTCAACCTCGACTCCTAAGGATGAGGAGGAAGGAAACACTGAGAAATGTTCAATTGTGTTGTTGCTCAAGTCTGTGACTGTGTGTGTGTTTACAGACTGTGTGTGTGTTTAATATAGACTGTGTGTGTTTACAGACTGTGTGTGTTTATAGGACTGTGTGTGTGTTTAATATAGACTGTGTGTGTGTGTGTGTGTGTTGATAAAATAATGCAAGGTGAAAGCTGAGTGTTGATACAGTGTGAAGTGTGTGTCCTTCATCTATAGAGAGGAATATACACACAGATACACAAAGAACACACACATTCGCACACTATCCGCATGGAGACACAACACACACGCGTCTACTGTAAATACACAAACTGTAAACACCACACAGTCACAGGCAAGAACACAATACATACACACATCTACTGTGCAAATACCCACTTGCTTGTACGCACACACACACACACACACACACACACACACACACACACACACACACACACACACACACACACACACACACCGTGGCACTGTGGGCACTTAAGACAGAACATTTTAATAAAATGCTGGAAGAAGAAGAGCTTCATGAAAGTGACGTGAACGAGGAGCTGCTGACTCCTCCTCCTCTTCCTCCTCTTCCTCCTCCTCCTCTTCCTCCCTCCTTCCTTTCCTCTCTTCCTCCCTTCCTTCCTCCCATCCTCCCTCCCTCCCTGTCTTCCTTCCTCACTCTCTTGCTTCCTCCCTCCCATCCTCCCTACCTTCCTCCTTCTCTTTCCCTCCCTCCATCCTTCCATGAACCCTTCCTCCCCTCCTCCTCCTCTCGCTCCTCCTCCCTCTTCCTCCTCTTCCTCCTCCTCTTCCTCCTTCTCCTCTTCCTCCTCCTCCTCTTCCTCCTCCATGAGAGGAACCAGGAGTTGTTGCCAAATTCAAATTGATGCTGAATAATGTGAACGATGGTCTCTGTGTGAGAGGAAAAAAGTACTGTCTCTCTCTCTCTCTCTCTCTCTCTCTCTCTCTCTCTCTCACACACACACTCTCTCTCTCTCTCTCTCTCTCTCTCCCTCTCCCTCTCTCTCTCTCTCTCTCTCTCTCTCTCTCTCTCTCTGTCTCTCTCTCTCCCTCTCTCTCTCCCTCTCTCTCTCTCTCTCTCTTC
>NW_027175873.1:0-15000 GCF_023055335.1 Clinocottus analis
CCTCCTCCATCTCCTTCCTCTCTTCCGTTCCTTCTTACTCTCCTTCCTTCTCTCCTTCCTGCTTTCCTTCCTCCTCATTTTTCCTCTCTGTTCCTCCTCTCCTTCTTCTTTTACTACCTCCCTCTCCTTCTCCCTCTCTTTCTTTCCTCCTTCCTCTCCTTCTCCCTCTCTTTCCTTTCCTTCCTCTCCTTCTCCCTCTCCTCCATTTCCTTCTGCCTCTCTTTCCTCCTCCATTCTTCCTCCTCCTCCTCCTCCTCCTCCTCCTCCTCCTCCTCCTCTTCCTCCTCTTGTCTCTTCTGGTCCTTCATGATGTCTCCTCTTCCTTCACTTAAGCCTTCGGTCGTTGTTGTTCGTGGTTTTGATGAACACACACACACACACACACACACACACACACACACACACACACACACTCATCTCACCCTCTCACCCCTCCATGTTTATCATTACGCTCTCCAGATGGGACTCGGGCCACCGGTCTGTGTGTTATGGAGCTGATGGAGCAAAGTGTGTGAAGCCGACACGTCGTCCTGAACTCACCAACATCTTTTGTCACGCCTCCGAGTGTAGTTTGTCTTTCCTTTCCTTCCTCCCTCATCTCCTCTCCTCCCTCCTACCCTCCTTGCGTGTCGTCCCTCACGGCGGCGGCGAGGTGCCGTCCCGCTATCTCGCCCTCGCCGCTCTCTCTCTCTCCTTTATCTAGAGACTGTAACACAAACCAGATTGCGTCTTATCTCGCCACACACACACACACACACACACACACACACACACACACACACTATCCTCCTCAATCTGTGAGTGGATGTGCTCACTATGCAGGAAGACTTTTTGGAAGAGCGTCGAATATTTCACTTCAACCATGAATGCAGCGTGTCGATAAGGAGTGTGTGTGTGTGTGTGTGTGTGACAGCTCGTACATACGTGTGCGTGTGTGTTGTCGAGATCTACCTCCGACACATTCGTTAATCACAGAGTTCATTAGTCAGCGAGTCTCTAATTGTTTACTTTCCCCCGCCGCCGCGGCTACATGAAGGTTGCCGGCGTCCATGTTTTATTTCAAATTCATTTTCCTGGTTTTGCTCCAGAGTTCATACGGTCATGGAAAACCTGTTTAAACAAATAACATCCCCAAAAGTTGTGTAAAAGTTGTGTAAATGTGTTATATTCATGTGTTCATGACGTTCATTTAGTTTGAAATAATGAATCTGCTTTTAAAAGAAAGAGGCTCAAAATATCAGCAGCATCCATACAGGCATCTATATAAATGTTTATTCTTTTAATCAAACTATTGTCTCTCATTCATTTGAGTCATTTAAGGTTTACTGTATGCTTTGAATCCTCATTGTTAGTTTAAATACTACATTTTTATCACTTTCTACTTTCACAATGTTTGCTCATAAGTCGTAGAAAAGTCATAGAAAAGTTGTAAAAAAAAGTTGTAGAAAAGTCGTAGAAATTTTTTTAAAAAGTCATAGAAAAGTCGTAGATATGTCGTAGAAAAGCTGTTGAAAAGTTGTGAAAAAGTTGAAAAAAAGTCATGGAAATGTCGTAGAAAAGTCGTAAAAATGTCGTAGAAAAGTCGTAGAAATGTCGTGGAAGAGTCGTGAAAAGTCTTTAAAGAAAGCCATGCTGGAGCCTGAAGGTCTGCAGAGGACATGAGTTCTTTATCTCTGTGGTCCAGAACCCAGATTGAGAGCTCGCGTCCTCGCCGCGGGTTCTTAGCTTCCCGCGTCGTCCCGCGCGCGGATGAGCTAACGCGCGGCAACGCAGACTCACGGGCTTCTTTCACGACACTGAAATCCATCTGCAACAGAGCGCATCACGAGTGAACTTACTGAAACTATGCATTATAGATCAACACACACACACACACACACACACACACACACACACACACACAGACACACACTCTTCCCCCCTCATTTCAATGAATCTCCGCGCACGCTCTCGCGCCACATCACAAATGATGGGATTTAAACATCAACAGTATGAAATATTCATGTGTCAGCGCCAGCCGCTCGAGCAGAACTACCACCGAGGGGCTTTGCCTTCAGATCTGAGGATACGACGGCATTCATCCTTCTCTCCCTCCCTCCCTCCTTCCCTCCTTCCCTTCCTCCCTCCCTCTCTGTTGTGCTGCAGCGTTCGCCGCCGTCGTCACGGGTGTTTGTGTACAAGTGCGTTCCTGAGCATTGTTCTAGTTTTTCTATGATATCGCCTTTTCCACTCTCAAGCGCTGTTATGTCGCTGTGTCTCGGAGGCGGTGGGGGGGTTTAACGCCCTCCTCTTCCTCTTCCTCCTCCTCTTCCTCCTCGCCCTCTTTTACTCCTCGCTCACCATGTCGAGGAGGCAGGAAGGTGTCCGAGTGGATTTGGGGGCTCTGTACTCTTTAGATGATGTCGAAGGCGCCCAATTCAACATGTTGGAGTAGTTCTATTCCTCAGCGCGGGCTCGCAGGCTCGCGGCTAACGGCTAACGGTGCAAACAACGGCGAGCCCAGATTTAGCGGAAAGCTACGAGAGAGCAACTTCATTAACTGTTCTCAACTACAAAAAAACATAGTAAAGAGCTTATTTAAGTTGTTTCAAATAGAATAAAGTAGACAAAAAGTGTTCAGCCAAAGGCAGCGCGTTGTGTTTAAGCTAAACGTCAAACTCTATTTCCATTCACCTCATTTCCTCAGAGTCAGAAATGCTTCCCAGGGAGCCGCCGCTACACATTTAAATACACAAAATAAAACTTATTCGTTAGCCGGAGCTAGCGGGTCGTGAAGATCTGCATTTGGGGGAAAAGCTCCGCGGCTTAAGCGGCGATTTGGGGCCAAAGCTGCCAATAAAAGTGCATTTAAATCAATTTTGTGAACATTGTTTAAGAGGAAAAGCAGTGAAGCAGCTGAAGCCACGAGGATCATCTTCACCGTAACGATGTAATTCATCTTTAGTAGCGTAAGAGCGAAGCTGCTAGAGCGAAAACCTCATCGATGACATCACCAGCTCGTAGCCACGCCCCCTTCAGTGATGTCACAACTAGCTGCTTCAACGTGTTTCACATTTGTAAAGTTATTAGTTCATATGATGAGTCGTGGTGTTTTAAACACACAGCTGGTTCTGTGCTCTCATGGGACTCACAATACACGTTATTTTATTAAGAAACACAAAAAGAACACAAGTTTGAAGTGACGTGAGGAAGAAGTGAGGAAGAGGAAGTTATGAAGGTGTTTTGGTGTAAAGCGTGAGATGCATGGAGGACGAGTGGTCGTTTCCTCCAGAGATTCATCACTTTTTACATTTAAAAGATGTGATTACAACACAACACTACACACACACACACACACACACACACACACACACACACACACACTTTTACACACACACACTGCTGCTGCCCGGAGGTGTTGATCCAATTTAGGGGGTTAGAAGCGAGGGATGAGAAGAGAGAGAGAAAGAGAGGAGGGGGGGAAGGCAACCATGTAATAGAAGAGACTCTCTCTCTCTCTCTCTCTCTCTCTCTCTCTGTCTCTCTCTCTCTCTCTGTCTCTCTCTCTGTCTCTCTCTCTCTCTCTCTCTCTCTCTCTCTCTCTCTGTCTCTGTCTCTCTCTCTCTCTCTCTCTCTCTCTCTCTCTCTCTCTCTCTCTCTCTCTCTCTCTCTCTCTCTCTCTCTCTCGTCATTCTGTGGGTGTCGTATGTAGATGAGTGAATACGATATCTCTGCTGAGCTGATGGATGTTTAAAATGATACGGCAACCCTGTGTGTGTGTGTGTGTGTGTGTGTGTGTGTGTGTGTGTGTGTGTGTGTGTGTGTGTAGGTGTGTGTGTGTGTGTGTGTGTGTCACTCAGTGTGAAAACTATATCTTTATTTCTGTGGCGCCGACATGTTCAACCCAACTTTTCAGCTCCTGTTTCTCGTTGGACTCATTTGACTTTGTCGTGTTCCATGAGACCAATTAACCAATTAACTATTAACCCATTAACTATTAACCAATTAACCATAAACCAATCAGCACACAGCAGCAGCCAGACAGCCTGAATATGAGTTGTAGTTTCTTCTTCATGAGTTGTAGTTTCTTCTTCATGAGTTGTAGTTTCTTCTTCATGAGTTGTAGTTGTAGGTTTTTTTCTTTTTTAAAACACTCAGTGTTTGTTTTTCTTCATTGTCATGATGAGAGAGAGAGAGAGAGAGAGAGAGAGAGAGAGAGAGAGAGACTGCATTAGTTAAAACAAAGCTAGTTGTCCATTTGAGCTTCACAGACTAATTGATATTGATTTAATGATTTGTTCACACGATTTAAAAGAATGTTTTCTCTCTCTCTCTCTCTCTCTCTCTCTCTCTCTCTCTCTCTCTCTCTCCTGTCAGCCATCACCACGTTATTTTATGACATAATGAGAAGAGAGATAATTGTCATTTTCATCTCTCTAATTCCCCTCAGAGATGAGAGCTTGTCGTTGTGGTGAGTTAGCGAGCGTCATCTCTTCATCGTTGTTGTTGTTGTTGTTGTTGTTGTTGTGGACTCCTCAAGCTACCGTAGCGCTGATGGATCGTCTCCGTCGCCATCGCCGGGTAATGATAGTTATTATGAATTGTTAGCGGTCGCTAAGTGAAGCATTGAGATGAATGGCGTTAGCGTTAGCATTAGCGTTAGCCCTCCATCAGGCTGACGGATGGCGTCCGCGTCCTTAACGCGACGCGTTATGATCGCATCACTTTGTCCTCATCGCTTCACCGCCTCGCCGTTTCTCACCGTCCGTCACGCCGCCGCGAAGACAACCGGCTCTCTTCCTCCGCTACTTCCTGCCTCCCTCTCTCTAATCCCCCTCTCTCTCTTCCTCTATTGACCGCCCTCACTCCAACGAAGAAAGGAGCGAAGGATTCAGAGCGGGATTAAAATGTAATATCGGACTATTAAAGAGATTAGCGGTGGAGATTCCTCCGCGTGAGCTACCTCCCGATCCGATGGACTGACATTCACCATATTGATCGATTCCCCGGCTCCTCCTATCGGCCTTTGATGAGGCGCCTGGGACGGGAACGACGGTTCAGGGAGGAGAAGTTTCTTCATCAAGCCCTCCGGATGAGGATGAAGATGAGGATGAGGACGGTTTCCGACGTGTAGAAATAAGACGTCATTATTATTTTCACCCCGACGACGACAAACAATCATTTCGGCTGAACTTCGTCGCAGGAGGAACGAGGAGGCGAGACGTTCCTGATTATACTTTTAATACTTTGTTTCCGCCTGAAACAGACGCAGGACTTTCACTCAGGAAGCCGCTGTTCCTGTCGCGGAAACAAGTCAAGGTTGAGTCGTTTACTGTTAGCTTTAACAAATGAATTGTGTCTCAAAATCCTCCTGAAGACTTTTGTGCCAGAAGTTCTCGTTCCAGCGAGGATCAAAGTTCCTTCATTATAATGAAACCTGAAGCTGCTTTTACAATCAGCTGTTATGTTGCGTAACCGTCATCCAGCTCCTCACTTCACATCCTCGTCTCCGTCTTTTGTCCGTGTGGCTCTCGGCACACACACACACACACACACACACACACACACACACACACACACACACACACACACACACACACACACACACACACACACACACACACACAGGCATCACATCCGCCGTCCCAATTTAAAACCTTAATGCATCTCAATTTAACCACTGTAACACACACACACACACACTCACACAGACACACACACACTGTCCTCGCTCCATGTCCCTCCCTCCCTCTCTCTTTGACACACACACACACACACACAGAGTGTGTTGTGGCGGGTCGGGCGGCATCAGTAATGCGTGACGCGTGCCTCCATAACGCCGCCTCATTTGCATGTGTGAGGAGGTCTGAGCTAATGGAGCTGATCTGTAGCGCTGTTATTAAATGTGTGTGTGTGTGTGTGTGTGTGTGTGGAGGGGGAGGGGGGGTGGTAATAAAGAGGGGGAGGAGGAGGGAGAGACAAAAAGAGGGGAGGTCTCCTCTCCTCTCCAGAGGCATGATGGATGATTCAGGAATCTCTCCTTCACTGAGTTAAAGTTGTTGTGCAATCTGCAACACGCACACACACACACACACACACACACACACACACACACACGCGTGCCGCGACCAGCACGCGTGCCCTTTGAATATCACGAGGTAAATGAGGCCTAACACGCGACCACTTCTCCCTTTTGTTCACCCGCTGCCTCTCAGGTCGTTTCTCTCGCTGCGTTTAAATGTCCTCAATATGTCACAGCGGCATGCATGAACGCAGCCCTGCACACACACACACACACACACACACACACACACACACGCGCGCAGACGTGCGCCTGTCGGGCCGCACTTGTTCAACACCCTCATTATACTGCACACATGCACAGTTTTACTGCTGCACATTACAGCGTAATGGATATTCCTCTGCAGTCGTTCCCTTTAGTCGCTGATTGACTCGACTGCAGAACCACGATGTTGTTGTTGCATCGATCTCTTACGGCGCCACGATGTTTATGTTTCGCTTACGACGCGCCGACGCCGCGTTAGCACGCCGCTCGAGGGCCGCTTTTCTTTTTTTTAAGCCTTGCAGGCAGTACTCGGGGGTGAAATATCCCTTTTCTCCATCCAGTCACTCGGAGTCGTGTCTCTTCAGGAGCGCGGGCCCTGAACGCGTCATTTTTTTTTCCGGAGGATGATTAATGAAGCGGCGGCGACCGGGTGGCGCTCAGGTCTCCGTTTCATCCGACACCCCCCCCCCCCCCCCCCAACCCACCCCTCCCTCCTTCCGGCGCTTTGGCACGGCCGACTATACGAGACTCAGCGTCCAATGGGAGAGTTCAGATCCACCTGGAGGCGGGCCAACAGCCCACATCTGACATCTTGAGACCTGGCACAGTTTGCCAGAATGACACTTGCTGTCTCTCTCACACACACACACACACACACACACACACACACACACACACACACAGACACCTGCGATGGCGATAAGATTGAGACGAAGAAAGAAGTGCGAAGTCTTGGGAGGGTGTGAAAGTCAAGCGAATGTATTTATCGGTTTTTAAAGATGCGCTTGTGTGTGTCTGTGTCTGTGTGTGTGTGTGTGTGTGTGTGGTTGGATGTGTTGATTGGATGGGGACTGTGACTGCTGCATGTATAGCGGGTTGTGTGCGTGTGTGTGTGTGTGTGTGTGTGTGAGTGTGTGAGAGGCAGGTGAGAAGGAGAGAAGTGTTTGAAGCATGTGTAAGAACGACTGCAAGAGACGAGGAGGAGGATGATGATGATGAAGGAGAGGAAGATGGAGTGAGCTCTCGTCGCTTTGAGAACGCAGAAAATGTATAAAAATCGCTCCGTGATGCGTTCGGCCAATAAAGTTATTTTTAAATTGAATATCGTTCCACGCAAATGAAGCAATTTGGAGATCTCACCTCGGAGCCTTTAGAGCAGGAATTTAACTAATGCTGTAATCACCGTAACGAGCAGCCAGCCGGCGACGCCCGTTATGTTTCACACACATTCCTCTGTGAAAAGGGAACTGAACAATATCGCAGTTTTGCCCAAAAGTCTGAATTCATGCTCCGTCAGGCGAGATGACAAGCGGGAGAGTGAAATACAATGCTGTTGTCTGAGTGGCGTTCAGGCTACGCTAACTTTACAGCTGCTACACTAGTTTTACAGCTGCCACGCTAACTTTATAACTGCTATACGCTAACTTTAAAGCTGCTACACTCACTTTACAACTGCTACACTAGTTTTACAGCTGCTATACGCTAACTTTACAGCTACTACGCTAACTTTACAGCTGCTACGCTAACTTTATAGCTGCTACTTTACCTTTATAACTATAATACACTAGTTTTACAGCTGCCATGCTATTTGTATAGCTGCTATGTTAACTTTACAGCTGCTCCGCTAACTTTATAGCTGCTACTTTACCTTTATAACTGCTATACGCTAGTTTTACAGCTGCTATGCTATTTGTGCAGCTGCTATGTTCACTTTACAGCTGCTACGCTATTTTTATAGCTGCTATGCTTACTTTATAGCTGCTCCGCTAACTTTACAACTTCCACGCTAACTTCACAGCTGCTCAGCTAACGTTCCAGCTGCTCCTCATGCGTTGTCGTCTGCAGGCTTAAATACAGCTTTGAGGTCACTGTTTGCACCGGCGCTGCTCTGCGGTTCATGCTCCATACGCGCTTTATTAAAGTTCATGATGAGTTATTAACATCTCAGAAGGAGCTTCGACATTATCTCCAATATCGTCTGCGTGTGTTGAGAAGAAGATGGATGACGCCGTCGCCCAACATGCCTGCGTGTCCAAAAATAAGCCGGGTCTCCGCCACCTGCTCCGTCTTAGCGTCGGGCTCTGCCCCCCCCCCCCCCCCCCTCCCCCTCCTCTTCGGCTTCGGGGCGAAGGCCTGCAGCCGTTTGTGCTCGGGGTTCACGCCGCCGGCGCCGCCAAAAAGCTGTCCGCCGTCGTGGAGCGCGAGCATCTGGCTCCTCTCCACCTGGACGCCGTCCTCCCATCTGCTGCCGTCCCGGTGATCAAATCCGACCCAAAGTCCTGTCGGCTCGACTTAGGCGGACCAACAAGGAGCAATGGAGGCCGGAGCGCCGTCACCTGTTTGTGTTTTTGTTGCTCTGCAGAGCGGCGAGTGCGATTGTGGTCGGAGGATGAAAGTCATTGAGCATATTGAAGAGCAAAGCTTCTTTAAAACCACGTTTCTATGAAAGGTCAAAGCTGACAAACGGCCTTGTTTTAAACCTCGTGCCAGAGCATTGTTGTTGCTAATCACATTTGTATTTCATCAAGTATTAGATCTTTATTTCAGGGGATAATTCAATATTTTTTAAAGGATTACATTGGCCGAGGACAGAGGAAGAAGAAGCATTTAATCTGCCGTCAGGCAAACTTTATTAGAAAGGAAATAGAAGGAGTATGAGGCAGTTAGCATTAGCAGCATCAGCAGCGATAGCAGCATTAGCTGCACCAGCAGCAATAGTAGCGATAGCAGCATTAGCAGCATTAGCAGCAGAACGGAACAAAGGAAGAAATAAAAATGAAGATCTCCCAGCAGAAAGCAGGAGTTTTGATTGACAGGTCGTCTCTGGGAAGAAAACCAGACTAATTAGCTTCTCGTACCAAATGTAGAGAGAAGTGAGGTTTCTTCATGAATCCATTTCCAGTTTGGGAATTTCATTCAGTCTCTTGCATCAAGTGAAACAACAAAAAGCCACAAATTTTGTATTCTTAATCCTAAGAAATATGACTTTTGACTGCACTATAAATGACTTAAATTCATATTTTTCAGCTCCAACCTTCCAAACTGAACCCTTTCTTGGCCGCTGGAAGCTCGGCTCTCGTCGTCCGCGACTAAACAAGTGATTCAGAGTCTTTAGTGTCGTCCTTTGCTCATAAAATATCTCTAATGAAGTTTTATGAGCGTTACATTCAAGCTGCAGAGAGTTATTAATAAGAAATAAGATCCGTGCTCTGTAAACGTTTCGCTCGTAGATATGGATGTAAATTTAAAAAATATGAGCGGTGGTGTGTGTGTGTGTGTGGAGTTTTATGCGTGCTGGTTTTATGAGTGTCTTCTTGGAGTGTGTGTGAGAGTGTGTGTGTGTGTAAACCTGTGAGTGTGAGCAGTGTGTGTTTGATGTTCCATTTACCCTGTTTCATAATTCATAGCACGGGGAGAATGGACTGAAGCGGAGGTGTGTGTGTGTGTGTGTGTGTGTGTGTGTGTGTGTGTGTGTGTGTGTGTGTGTGTGTGTGTGTGTGTGTGAGGATAACAGGATGAGTGTTCTGTGGTCGGAGATGAAACAGACAAGTGTGTGTCTTTGAAATGCAAAGAGTGGCGATAGCGGTGATTGGCCACCGTGTTGAGGAGGAGCGGGGAGTTTTTTCCCAGCATTTCATCATAATACACACACACACACACACACACACACACACACACACACACACACAGACTGGTTATTAACGACAGCGTTGTTAATGCATTATTAATTTATTTACCTCTGCGACATAAAACCCCGGCTAATTCGGTGCTCTGGAGGATTGTGTGTTGGTGTGTGTTGCACTGAGTGTAATGCTCTCTCTCACACACACACACACACACACACACACACACACACACACACACACACACACACACACACACACACACAGTGTCTAGTAGTGGGGCCTAGGGACCAATTTATTTACATGCAGTGGAAGAGAAACAGGATCGGAGCGAGAGATGAAACAAAAAGGGAAGAAGAGAGAAAGAAGCAGCAGCAGGGAATTACAGAGAGAACCCAGTGGAACCAGTTTCCTCACACACTCCACCAGTTTACTGGTTAGATGGCTGTGTGCGTGTGTGTGTGTGTGTGTGTGTGTGTGTGCGTGTGTGTGTGTGTGTGTGTGTGATCTTCCCAGCTGTTTTATTTCCGACTGTTGAAAAAGTAGAAAAGTGGAAAAGTTAAAACATCCTTTACAGACGTGCAGAAGTCCAAATTAATGCAATTAATAATAATTCATAATACTGATGGATTGCCATTCAGTTTGTACGTTTGTTTTCTTCTCGGGTTGGTTGTGTACTTGTTTAATTATTGAAGTTGTTTAACATTTGTCATAACTTTCTCAACATCGTTATTCACTTTGAACATTTCACACAAACCCCCAAAAATACATAAATAAAGCTTTCTCCTATTATTCTCAGTGTGTTTATGTAATGATGCTATTGTTACATCTGGCTCGTTATCCCGCTGAACTTTCACAGTGTTTATGGTTAAAAAATGGTAATTTTCTTTTTTATAAAAATAGAAATTTGATGATCAGACTCTGTTTTCTTCCTGGTGACAGCAGAGTGTCGTCAGCGTAAAGTGACAGAATAATAATCAATGCAAAGACGCACAAAGATGCTTTTTATTATATAATCATATTATATGATATCACTACAGACCATCTATGGTCAAAGCAACACTGTCACTATGAGTGTTGATAAGGCAGCTACAAAATTAGCTTAGCATAGCCCCTGACTCCATTCAGAACATGAATTCAGACTTTTGTCAAATCTGCACCATTACGCAGTGATTTCAGCCTCATTTTGATCTGTTTATTGCTATGAAATCTTTATGTTTGGCTTCATACGGTAGCGGCTCGCTAGCTTGATGGTTGGTGAAGCGTTGTTGTTAAGTAAGCTCCTCCCCCCCGGCAGTAAGCCCCTCCCCCCGGCCTCCATCAATGGGAACGAGATGCTAACCCCCGTTAACGTCCCTGAATATGTTGCATCATCTCTAACGCGCATTGTTTTTATAGTTTTGGCGTTTTATAGTAAATCTTTTTCTTCTTCTCTTGCAGGCAGGACGCCAGCGACCTCTCTGGGCCGATTCAAAGGTACTGTTCCCCGTCTTTTACCCTTTCCTCGGCCTCAAAGAGGCCTACACACATATATATGTATGTATACATTCAGGCTTCATAAAGCGCGACTTTATCAATGAGCTCTTTAGCCGCAGCGCTGCAGCGATGTTGCTGTGTGTGTGTGTGTGTGTGTGTGTGTGGTGAGTTGAGAAAGTGTGGAATAAAAGACGAGGGAGGAAAGAAGGGGGAAATTGGAGAGGAGAGATGTGACGCGGCTCAGATCTACGGCCGTGGAGGGTCATTAAACTCAAGCCGCTGGCGACGGAGCGACGGACGGTTTAAATAAGGAGCCGGTCCTAAAATAGCTAACAGCTATTCCTCATCGGAGGCAGCGCTAACAGGAAGAGGATGAATACCCTGCACACACACACACATTCAGTCCAACATGGACGCCCGTTTGGACCATTTAACATCGTATGAACCCTCGCGGAGCATCGCGGCTTACCCATAATGCTTCATGATCTGCAGTTAGTGTGAACTACAAGTGCAAGGACCTATTAATAGAACGTGTCATAAACATTTACAGGATTCATAATTCTGCAGCAGCAGCGGTCGCTGTGAGTGCTGCCGTTAACCACGTTAACCACAATGTTGTTGTTGTTGTTGTTTTGTGCACAGGATGAGATGCTTTAGCTTTTCAACACTGGAAGAAATATTGTGGACAAAAGGGTTCAATAACGATTATAAGAAGCTGCTGAGACGAGTGGGTTCTGTTTTGTTCCACTGCTTCGTGAATGAAACTTGTGTGTTAGCTTCAGCGCTATTGTCATAGCTTTAGTGCTATTGTCATAGCTTTAGTGCTATTGTCATAGATTCGGTGCTATTGTCATAGCTTTAGTGCTATTGTCATTGATTCGGTGCTATTGTCATAGCTTTATTGCTCAGGTCTTAGCTTCACTTCTAAGGTGTTAGCTTCAGTACGAACGTGTTAGCTTCCGCACTGACATGTTAGCTTCAGCACTAAGGTGTTAGCTTCAGCACTAAGGTGTTAGCTTCAGGATTAAGGTGTTAGCTTCAGCATTAAGGTGTTAGCTTCAGCGCTAACGCTACGAGGCGACGTGTTCACCGTGATGGATTTACCGGTTTTGAGTCTCGATTCTTTATCCTGTAAAGAAATGATCTGAATATAATGGAGAGAAATTCATTTTCCACAAAACACTGAATATTTGTTAAAATCCTCGTCAATAACACAAAGAATATTTTAATGATTTTAATGATTTGTAATGGGCTGAATCTGGATGAAAAGTTGATGTGTTGATGATGTTTTCCACTAAAACAAGATGATATTAATTGATGTGGAGTGATAGAATATTTTGAACGTCATTATCTTTCAGACGAGTGGCGAAAACAATACACACCGATGTGTTTTGTTGTTTTGTTGTTTTATTGTATGACTTTGTTGATTTGTGTCGCCGTGAATAAAAATAACATTCTAGTCATCAACGGAGGGAAAGTTTCTGTTCGCTCGCTTCTCCCTGAAACCTTGAGAGAGAGAGAGAGAGAGAGAGAGAGAGAGAGAGAGAGAGAGAGAGAGAGAGAGAGAGAGAGAGAGAGAGAGAGAGAGAGAGAGAGAGAGAGAGAGAGAGAGAGAGAGAGACTGTAGCTGTGAATAATTAGGCAGAATAGTTTGCTTTTGTTTTTCTCTCTGATTGGAGAAAAGCGGCGAGGTTGTGCACACTCACACACACACACACACTCTCTCACACACACACACACACACACAATGTGTGTTACACACTAATCCGCCACACAGCTGCGTCATTCCAGAGAGTGTGTGTGTGAGTGTGTGTTTACTTCCTCTCTCTGCCTTCATCACTATCACCGACCCCCCACAATCCCCTACAAACACACACACACACACACACACACACACACACACACACACACACAGCAAAAGAGAGCTGGGCGTATAATTTGATCCTCTGCTCTCTCCTCCTCTAATGAAGCTCTCTGGCGGTTTGACTGACACCCGGCTCGTTATTTAGGTCTATGTGTTTGGGCCGAGAGGAGGAAGAGGAGGACGAAGAGGAGGAGAAGGAGGAGGAGGAGGGGGGGGGAGGAGGAGGAGGAGGAGGAGGACGAGGAGGAGGAGGGGGAAAGGGGAAACAAGGGAGCTGAAGGAGAGGATATGGGGTTTAAATTTGGAGGACAGGGATGGATGAAAACCGAGGACAGGAAATGAAAACAGGCTAAAAGGACGGATCAGGGACAGAGGGAAGGAGGGAAGGAGAGTCACGGGAGTCGTAGAGAGGAAGGGAAGGAGGCGAGGGGAGGAGAGGAGACGAGGAGGCGATGGGAGGACAGAGCGGAGCTTAAAAGGAGACAACAACAGCAATCAAGAGAGAAGAAGACAGTTTGGGAGGAGAGCGAGTCGGCGGCGGAAACGTGGGGTGATAGAGGGCGTGTGTGTGTGTGTGTGTGTGTGTGTGTGTGTGTGCGCGTGTGTGTGTATAATTGCAGGTCTTTTGTGCTGATAATGTTCTTTGAAGGCACACAGCTGATAATTAGCGAGCGTGGCTTCGCGGATGCCTTTCAGCGGCGGTCATTATGAGCCGCAAACCCGCTATCGGCTCTGACATGACCTCCTGAGACAGACACACACACGCACGCACACACACACACACACAGACACACACACACACGTACCGCCCTCACGATGAGAGAGAGGCAGAAAAGAAATACCCAAATCGGCGTAAACAAGCGTTTATTAGCGTATGAATAGCATGAGCTCATGAGGACGGGCTCTCTGAAGGCCTCCTCTTGGGCTGCAGGTGTGTGTGTGTGTTTGTGTGTGTGTGTGTGTGTGTGTGTGTGTGTGTGTGTGTGTGTCTCTCACACACATATACATACACACTTCCTGTTTACAGAGCCAGACACACATAGACAGAGGAGACTCTAATTACAGGGATTCACACAATGTGGCGTCCCGGTACGCTGCGTCCGTTATTGCCTCCCCCGGTTGCCACATCACAACGCCGGTTCTCTCTCTCTCTCAACACACACACACACACACACACACACACACACACACGAGTGTTCCCACATCTGCATATTCATGAGAGGATGAGCGGGGCCTCGCTCGCAGCCGGCCTGAGTCCTCTCCCTCCTCTCCGGTGACAGTTATCGTGTCAAAAGGCTCTAATTTATCCCCCAGTGAGGACGCGTCAGCAGAACTGGCAACCCAAAAAAAACACACATCCCCCTTTTTAAAAAGAAAAAAAGGGAAAAACATGGCGTCTTTTTGACAGCGGCGGAGGAATCTCGCTGGTTTTTCTGGTGAAACGCGATGAGTCATGCGTTCTGAGAAGCAAGACAGTGACGCAGAGCTTCAGACGACGTCTCTGGCTCTTCGTCTGGAGGAGGAAGAGGAAGACAACAGCTCTTCCTCCTCTTCCTCTTCCTCAGCAGCTTCAGGCCTTCACACACCTGTGACTTGTGACTGACAAACACTTCCACGCAAAAAACGATGACACAATATTTAGTATTGAACATTTATTTACAGGTTTCTACCATTATATTCATATATTTCACTGCTTTTATGAACATAACACCTTTTGTGAACCAATTTCCACCAAAACTGTTCCTCCACATGAGTATTTTTTTTTCCTTCTT
>NW_027175873.1:20000-22500 GCF_023055335.1 Clinocottus analis
GTAACTGGCACGATTAGTTAATAAAACCACTGCAAGTGTTTTCAAGGTGTTGTCTTTAATCCCTGCATTAATGAGTTCACAACATAATCTGTGTGACTTGTAACGAGGATATTTTCCCGCCTTTTTTTTCCCTCTTCTGGTTTCTGGCCGAGGCGAAGTGCAGCGAGCGGCCGCTCGTGCCCGTGAACGCTGAACAGCGGCGGCGTTAAAAACACGGGTAATCGAGTTAGAAGTTAGCTAAAGGGCCCGGCGGCATGCTAATGGCGGCGGCCCCCGCGCACGGCGGCGGGTAATTTAGGATTTTTGTTCTCGATTGTTGTTGTTTTTCAGGGAAATGCAGGTGTTTTGTGGAGATGGGCTTTTTTCTTTTTTGCCCCGTATGCCAAACATTCTAATGAAGCTCACGTACGATCCATAATTTTAACTATCCCCCACCTGCCACACACACACACACACACACACACACACACACAGTCATAGGCATAGTAGCCGCACACACACACACACACACAAAATGCACTAATGAAGCTGTTCTCTCTTCTTTCATTCCTGGCTCAGTGAAACATGCATAAATCATAATAAACAGAGAGATGAATTTTTAATCAGCAGCTCGCTGCCTGTGTCTTCGGCCCCGCCTCCTATGGGGAGGAGATGTGCCAGGTATATATAAATATATATATATGTATATTCTGGCAGCGTCTCCTCCGGGACGGCGGTCCGGTGGCTCGATGCCCGAGCGATGACGAGAGGGAAGTCTCGGCGAAGAAGCCGTGACGTCATCACACCTGTTGCTTCATCCAGCTGCGGTGGAAATGGACGTGTTTGTAATTTTTTTAAGGTTTTTCTGGAGACTTCCGTCCGTTATGAGCTGCAGCGTTTATACGAGGCTGCGAATAAAAGGTCGATCCAAATGCCACGTCTCAGACGACCCGGAGATATCGCACGTCTTCGTGATTTTTTTGGGCGGGGGTTTGTTTACTCTCTGAGTAAATGAATCGTCGGGCTTGATGCTCCAGCGGGGCGGCACAACAATCTCGTTCGATCCATATGAAAGGACTCCAAGACCCTTTAAAATGACCCCAAAACCCTTTAAAATGACCCAAAACCCTTAGAAATGACCCTATAACTTTAAAATGTCCACAAAACCTTTAAAAATGACTCCAAACCCCTTAAGAATGACCAAAAGAACCTTAGAATGACCCCAAAACCATTAGAAATGACCCCATAAACCATGGGGTGCCGTGCCAAAGCGATCACACTTCGGCACGGCACCGGACCGCCAGAGGGAGGGGGGAGGGGGAGGGGGGGCACGCCGGTCCAGATCTGGACCCCTGGGGGGCGTCGGCTCCTCTGGAGCTGCAGCGTTCGCCTCAAACAGGCCCACAACATGGCAACGTGAGCCGAGCTGTCACCGGGGATTACTGCAGCCAGGAGAGCCAGCAGGGCCTCTGAGGGGGGAGGAGGGGAGGAGGAGGGGGAGAGGGAGAAAAGGGAGGGACGGCAGGAGCTGAGTGAACAAGGCAGCAGGAGACGGAGGAGCAAAAAGGAGACAAAAGAAGAAAGAGGAAGCGAGCGCAGCTTGAAGCGAGGTGCGCTTGTTTCGTGCACGCGTGTGATGTTGGAGCACTCGTGGGGGGGGAGGAGCTGCTGCTGAGGTACACACACACACACGAACACGTGCACACACATGAACACGTGCACACACATGAACACGTGCACACACACATGAACACGTGCACACACACACACACACACACACACACATGGTCGCTCATTTTTCTGACCTAGATGCTCCGTCCGTCTCGGGGATTGTTGCTCTTCCATCTCAGGTGTGGCGTTGTTGCATGGTTGGTTTTGAATCACAAATATATATATATATATATATATATATATATATATATACATATATATATATATATTCAGGGGAGTGAGTACAGGTGCTGGCTTATTCCTTCATTTGAGAGATTTGACTTCTGGGTTGGATGCTCCGGGGAGCTTTTACCGTAATGCTTCCTCTTCCTCCTTGTCCTCCTCCTCCTCTTCTTCCTTCTCCTCCTCCCTTTTTCTTCCCCTCTTCCTCCTCCTCTTCCTCCTCAGTGTTGTTGTTAGCGGGAGATCTTCCTGCAACTGTTCACTCAGTCAGGCAGAAGATTCAACACTTGTACTTCTCCTTTTCTCTCTCTCTCTCTCTCTCTCTCTCTCTCTCTCTCTCTCTCTCTCTCTCTCTCTCTCTCTCTCTCTCTCTCTCTCTCTCTCTGAATGAACCATCCTGATGCCGTTCACCTTTTGACATCTGTTACTTTTCCTTATGAACACACACACACACACACACACACACACACACACACACACACACACGGCTATGTTTGCCCTGCAGCTGCTTTGCATGTCCGTGTTATTCCACCCACATGCACATGAATATGCATTATTTTATCTTCCTATTCTTTTTCTTGGAGCTTCTTATATCCTGAAGTTTAAAAAAACATAGAAAAAAATACAA
>NW_027175874.1:2500-17500 GCF_023055335.1 Clinocottus analis
TGTGTGTGTGTGTGTGTGTGTCCGTGGCCTCCAGCTGTGCGCCGGAGGGAGAAAACTCAAAAAGAAGAAGAAACAGGTGACTTTTCACCGAGAAGTCCACAGAGAGAGAAGAGGTTCGGCCGGCCTTCCTCCAGCTTGTCCTCCTCCTCTTCCTCATCCCGACAAAGGTAATTGAACTGCGATGTGTTGGATGATGACGTCAAACCCCCAAATCACCCTTTAAATTGCATTTCGCGTCCGTCTCGTGACGTCAGCTCTCTCGCGCCGCAGCCGCTCTCTTCATGTCCAACACGTGTTCGTGCTCATTAACAGCTGGATGGAAGTTTCTCTCCGCGCTGATGGTTTGTTCTCCTGAAGGTTTGAGGCCAAAACATGAAACACTGAAACCAAGAAAACGCGTGAAAACAGGAACAATCTGATCTTAGTAATATTCCTGTGTGATGCGCAGGAGGCCTGTGAGTATGACGTAATATCCCTCATGCCTTACAGTCATCATCTTAATCCTAATCTGGCCTATGAGGTGACCCGGCGACATCTCAGTGTCTCCCGGTATTCAGACTCCTGCTTCGCTGCATCTTCACCGTGCATGACGTCACGACTCACACCGACACACGTCACTGCGTTTTCTGACACTGAAGCAGGAACCCGCCCCGTCATCACGTCATGTGACACGTGACTGTTGTGTCTCCTCTTCTGTTGAACCAGCGCGTTTGTGTTTCAAACACCTGAAAGTTTTCTGCTGATTATTAATCATCGTTTTATGAAGGAGTGCTGAGCGTGGCTGCAGCGGGTTGGAGGCATTTCATTGCAGCTATTTGGCGTCCCGTTGCACGTGATGGTGCGTTCAGGTGCTCCTCCTCTCACCTGCTTCTGAGACAGGAAGTGGTAATCACAGTCACACTCATGTGCTTTTGCAACAAAATGGAGGCTGGAGATGTTTTAGCGTGTGTGTGTGTGTGTGTGTGTGTGTGTGTGTGTGTGTGTGTGTGTGTGTGTGTGTGTGTGTGTGTGTGTGTGTGTGTGTGTGTATAAAAACACACCAGCTGATTTTACAGAAGTCGAGCTGTCTTAGTTATTTTTTGTTGAAGAAGTAAAGCGTTGCTTTCTGGAACTACGAATGAGCGTTGTGTTGCATCGCTGTGTGTAACACTGTGTGTGACGCTGTGTGTAACACTGTGTGTGACGCTGTGTGTAACACTGTGTTGCATCGCTGTGTGTAACGCTGTGTGTAACACTGTGTGTGACACTGTGTGTAACACTGTGTGTGACGCTGTGTGTGACACTGTGTGTGACGCTGTGTGTGACACTGTGTGTAACACTGTGTGTGACGCTGTGTGTGACGCTGTGTGTAACACTGTGTGTGACGCTGTGTGTGACACTGAGTGTGACACTGTGTGTAACACTGTGTGTGACACTGTGTGTGACACTGTGTGTGACGCTGTGTGTAACACTGTGTGTGACACTGAGTGTGACACTGAGTGTGACACTGTGTGTAACACTGTGTGTGACACTGTGTGTGACACTGTGTGTGACACTGTGTGTGACACTGAGTGTGACACTGAGTGTGACACTGTGTGTGACACTGTGTGTGACACTGTGTGTGACGCTGTCTGTAACGCTGTGTGTAACACTGTGTTGCATCGCTGTGTGTAACGCTGTGTGTAACACTGTGTGTGACGCTGTGTGTGACGCTGTGTGTAACACTGTGTGTGACGCTGTGTGTGACGCTGTGTGTAACACTGTGTGTGACACTGTGTGTGACATTGTGTGTAACACTGTGTGTAACACTGAGTGTGACATTGTGTGTAACACTGAGTGTGACATTGTGTGTAACACTGAGTGTGACATCGTGTATATGATCATATACACAATGTCACACAGTGTATCACACACAGTGTGACATTGTGTGTGTTGCTGTGTGTGACATTGTGTATATGATCATATACACAGTGTCACACAGTGTATCACACACAGTGTGACGCTGTGTGTGTTGCTGTGTGTAACATTGTGTATATGATCATATACAGTATATTATTGTGGCTCAAGTGAAGCTTCATGATTTCTCTCTAAACCTCGTTCTCACGCTGTGTTTCCTGCAGCGATGAAGATGTTTTATTGGTCCAGGTTTTGAGATTTAAAAAATAAATCTGATATTTTTTGCCTCCACGTTTAAACGGCGTGAAGCAGCGTCCTCATTTATCAGGATGAGACACAAAACTCTGCCGGCTGTCGTCAGACAGAAAAGCTGCTGAAGAGCGACGTGGAGACGTCCTGGTCCGTCTCTCACAGCTGAGGATGAAGAGGATGAAGAGGATGAAGAGGATGATGAAGCCTCTCAGCTGTTCTCTGAAGAGTAAAACACGTCTGAAAGCAGAAGAGCTGCGTGAGGAAACGTGAGTTCAGGTGAACTGAAAACCTTTCCACTGTAAACCTGAACAGACCGAATCCTGACGCGTCTTCAGCCTCAGCCCCGTGACGCAGGGAGCGTCCACTTCTTCACTTCTTCACCTGTCCAGTTCTTCACTTCTTCATCTGTCCACTTCTTCACTTCTTCATCTGTCCACTTCTTCACTTCTTCATCTGTCCACTTCTTCACTTCTTCATCTGTCCACTTCTTCACTTCTTCATCTGTCCACTTCTTCACTTCTTCACCTGTCCACTTCTTCACTTCTTCATCTGTCCACTTCTTCACTTCTTCATCTGTCCACTTCTTCACTTCTTCATCTGTCCACTTCTTCACTTCTTCATCTGTCCACTTCTTCACTTCTTCATCTGTCCACTTCTTCACTTCTTCATCTGTCCACTTCTTCACTTCTTCATCTGTCCACTTCTTCACTTCTTCACCTGTCCACTTCTTCACTTCTTCATCTGTCCACTTCTTCACTTCTTCATCTGTCCACTTCTTCACTTCTTCATCTGTCCACTTCTTCACTTCTTCATCTGTCCACTTCTTCACTTCTTCATCTGTCCACTTCTTCACTTCTTCATCTGTCCACTTCTTCACTTCTTCATCTGTCCACTTCTTCACTTCTTCATCTGTCCACTTCTTCACTTCTTCATCTGTCCACTTCTTCACTTCTTCACCTGTCCACTTCTTCACTTCTTCATCTGTCCACTTCTTCACTTCTTCATCTGTCCACTTCTTCACTTCTTCATCTGTCCACTTCTTCACTTCTTCATCTGTCCACTTCTTCACTTCTTCATCTGTCCACTTCTTCACTTCTTCATCTGTCCACTTCTTCACTTCTTCATCTGTCCACTTCTTCACTTCTTCATCTGTTCATTTGTTCATTTGTTCATTTGTTCATTTGTTCATTTGTTCAGTTCTTCATTTGTTCATTTGTTTATTTCTTCATTTCTTCATTTGTTTATTTCTTCATTTGTTTATTTGTTTATTTGTTTATTTGTTCATTTCTTCATTTGTTCATTTGTTCATTTGTTTATTTGTTTATTTCTTCATTAGTTTATTTGTTTATATTTATTTATTATTTTAACTGTGACAGAGGCTGGTTTTCATCTGAGGTCTCTGGCCAGTTTTCTTTTTTTATGGCAGCCTGGAAATATATTTAATATCACACCAAACTAATTAGATGTATATTTAAACACTAAAGACACAAAATAAACACCAAAAAATACAAATACACATTTACACCAAAGAGACCGACAACAAGACAACAAGACAACAGGACAACAGGACAACAGGACAACAGGACAACAGGGTTGTACGTGGTTCTTCTTCCTGTGTGTGACGGAAGAGCAAAGTGTGAGATGTAAAATATTTCAAGAGCAAAGTGTTGTTGTTGTTGTTGTTGTAAACAGTCATGTTTGTGTGAAGCTGCTCGTATGTTTAGTGCGTCTCTGAAACTCTCCTGATGGTTCTCAGAATCAGAAATGTTTTATTGCCACATAAGTTATTACAAACGAGGAATATGTCTTGGCGGAGGGTGCATCATAAAACACAACAACAACAACAACAACAACAAGCAATATTTAACTGTACAAGTGAAAGTATAAAAATTTGGATATAAAAAACAAGTAAATGTGCAGTAAATAAGTAGCGATGCAAGTCAAATAAAAATAACGATCAATAACGATGATGATGATGATGATGAGCGTGAAGGTAACAGCACAGAATGAGGTCATCCTCCAGCAGCTGTGCTGTTTCACAGGATCCTCCTGCTTCTTCCTCTGACTCGTCTTCATCGAGTTGACTCAACCGGATGCTAAATGGTGGTTGTGTGTTTTCTCGCTTGTGTGCAGCTGCTTCAGGTTGTGGCCTCACAGTCGTCAGCGCGTAGAGTTTATGGACGAATCCTTCGTGCTGGAGGACACACAAACATCAACAAGCTCCAAATGGGTTTGAATCCTGACTTTAAAGGACAGCGTTCACACCACCTTTCATTGGCCTTCATAGGCGAAGGACGTCTTACCTTCTGAGTGTAAAGGACTCGAGGTGACCGACCTGTGACCTCTGACCTGTGACCTCTGACCTGTGACCTCTGACCTGTGACCTCTGACCGACGGCGTGTTTCTAAGTCCAGAATGTTCAGGACATTAAAGATGATTCTGAAAAGCAGAATAGCTGCTGCCTTGTTCCTGAAGTCTGACCCTGCAACCTCCTGAAGGTGATGTCATCACATGATTTAGTGACCTCATTATCATCCAAAACAACAAAACAATTGTTGATATTTCTGATGTTTTACACAGTGAAGAAAAACAATTTGACCAAAAGATCACTGAAGAGACGAGTTCAGGACATTAAAACATGTCATCATGTTCATGTTGTGTTTCTCCAGCTGTTCACATCAAACCATGAAAAGTCATGAAATATGAACCCAAAACAAAAATGTTAATGTTTATTTAGAGACGTTAAATATTGAATAGGATCAAATTGACTCCAAAGATAAGAACAAGAGGGTGAAATGTTTGTTTTGGGACGTCGCCAACAGCTCATTTAAAGGATAAAGTATATATATATATATATATATATATATATATATATATATATATATATATATATATATATATATATATATATATATATGATAATCAAATGATAATCAGAGAACATTTTACCTCTTTAACAAATGAGTATACATTTTCAATGAAACAAGTTTTTTCTGTGTTTTTACAGATGTATTCGCTGTAAAGTCTGAGAAGCTTCACTAAACATCTCTGAAGAACATCCTCATCCTCTCAGATGAAGAACATCCTCATCCTCTCAGATGAAGAACATCCTCATCCTCTCAGATGAAGAACATCCTCATCCTCTCAGATGAAGAACATCCTCATCCTCTCAGATAAAGAACATCCTCATCCTCTCAGATGAAGAACATCCTCATCCTCTCAGATGAAGAACATCCTCATCCTCTCAGATGAAGAACATCCTCATCCTCTCAGATGAAGAACATCCTCATCCTCTCAGATGAAGAACATCCTCATCCTCTCAGATGAAGAACATCCTCATCCTCTCAGATGAAGAACATCCTCTCAGATGAAGTGACCTCGTGACAGCAGGTCGTCATCATCGCGGTGAGTTCAAGGTTCAAAGTTCTGATGTAAATAAACTGCTTGGTGGTTCTTGGCTCTTCTCTGGCTTCCTGCTCTGGAGCTTCACATCTGGACTGAAGCAGCTTCACATCTGGACTGAAGCAGCTTCACATCTGGACTGAAGCAGCTTCACATCTGGACTGAAGCAGCTTCACATCTGGACTGAAGCAGCTTCACATCTGGACTGAAGCAGCTGAACTTCCTGCAGTGGAACTGTGATGAGAAGATGTCGTTGTGTCAGGATGAGAAACATCTCAGACGTCTCTGATGATGATGAAGAGACTTCATGGTCTCTGATGATGATGATGATGATGATGATGATGAAGAGACTTCATGGTCTCTGATGATGATGATGATGAAGAGACTTCATGGTCTCTGCTGCTGCTGCTGATGATGATGATGAAGAGACTTCATGGTCTCTGCTGATGATGATGATGATGATGATGAAGAGACTTCATGGTCTCTGCTGATGATGATGATGATGATGATGAAGAGACTTCATGGTCTCTGGTGATGATGATGATGATGAAGAGACTTCATGGTCTCTGCTGCTGCTGATGATGATGATGATGAAGAGACTTCATGGTCTCTGATGATGATGATGATGATGATGATGATGAAGAGACTTCATGGTCTCTGATGATGATGATGATGAAGAGACTTCATGGTCTCTGATGATGATGAAGAGACTTCATGGTCTCTGATGATGATGAAGAGACTTCATGGTCTCTGCTGATGATGATGATGATGATGAAGAGACTTCATGGTCTCTGGTGATGATGATGATGATGATGATGAAGAGACTTCATGGTCTCTGGTGATGATGATGATGATGATGAAGAGACTTCATGGTCTCTGGTGATGATGATGATGATGATGAAGAAGAGACTTCATGGTCTCTGGTGATGATGATGATGATGAAGAAGAGACTTCATGGTCTCTGGTGAAGATGATGATGATGATGATGATGAAGAGACTTCATGGTCTCTGGTGATGATGATGATGAAGAGACTTCATGGTCTCTGGTGATGATGATGATGAAGAGACCGTGGTCATGCTGGTGATGATGATGATGATGATGATGATGATGATGATGAAGAGACTTCATGGTCAACCAGTTCAACCAGTTCAACCGGTTGAACCGGTTCAACCGGTTGAACCAGTTTAAATGGTTGAACCGGTTGAACCGGTTGAACCGGTTGAACCGGTTGAACCGGTTGAACCGGTTGAACCGGTTCAACCGGTTCAACCGGTTGAACCGGTTCAACCAGTTTAACCAGTTTAACCGGTTCAACCAGTTCAACCACCGGCTCGATGTTACCAAACCTTTGACTTGGTTCTCGTCTGGACTTGAACCAACAACCTCAGATCGTCACTGGAGGACGTTGTTGAGCACGTGATGCGTTCAATGACCTGCTCCCTGAACACAGCTGTGTGTCACGTCGTCTCTCTTCCCCAGAAAGTTGTGTTTTTAATTTGTTTTCATAAAAATAAAACAGCGACAAAGCGACTCGGTTAGTTTAGTAAATAAATGTAATAAATAAAGTCTGTAAGAAAGATGAAAGCAGGTGCTTTTAAATAAAGTCTTCAACTTCTATTCTCTCAGAGTTTGTTGACTCTTCAAACAACAAAATGTCTCTTCATGGAAACATAATTCATAAAGCAGCTTCACTGCAGACGAGTCAGGAACATTTTTCTGTCTGGATGTTTTTGAAAAAGTATTTTAAAAAGTGAAAAGTCAGTTTTCTTTGTGAAATTCTTCCTCGTGAGCAAACAGAGATGATGAAAAGCTCCACATGAAGAAAACACATGATCATAATAATAAAGAGCAAAAGAGATTCAACACAACATTTAGACAACATTCAGACCTGAGTCTGAAAGATGAACTAATGTATTTATTGATAAAACACTTTAATAAACTCTCTTCAGACAGAATCATAACTTCAGTTTAAAGCTCTGGAATATGACTCGTGCTCATAGGAGAAATATACTTTTCCATATTTCTTATATTAACTTTGGCCAGGTGTCTGTAAACAATAAGTAAATTTATTTATTCATCACATCATCATTTATTTAACAGTTTATTAATTTATTTCACCTGGTATGAATCTGGATGATGTAAAAATGACTTTATTAATAATGTTAGAGGCATAAAAGTGATTTAAGATTTACCTTCATGTGGAAAACACACGAGTGATGCTTCATGTCAAGTTCAGATGTTGAAAAATTAAAAACTAATTTATATATATATATATATATATATATGTATTTATATATATATAAATAAATATATATTTATATATATATATATTTATATATATATAAATATATATTTATTTATATATACGTGGGTTTACTGTTTGTCTTGTGGCTATATGTGTGTGTGTGTGTGTGTGTGTGTGTGTGTGTGTGTGTGTGTGTGTGTGTGTGTGTGTCGTGACTCAGTGCTCGATGGTTTTCGCTCCCTTTATTTATTTTTAGCTGAGCAACGTTTTATATGACCAACCTGTACACACACACACACTCACACACACACACACACACACACACACACACACACACACACACACACACACACACACACACACACTGATATATATATATTGATATTTGATGCAGTTTTTTCTGTTAAACTGGACAAATTTGTTTTGTTATACATTGTTATGTTGTTTTCATTTTAAAAATGTCATTGTGTGTGTGTGTGTGTGGGTGTGTGTGTGTGTGTGTGGGTGTGTGTGTGTGTGTGTGTGTGTGTGTCGTCCTTCCCTCCATTGTCTCTGTGTACTTTGGTTACTTTGGAGAACATCAGCTGATTATTTATTATTATTATTATTCTTGCTGTTGTTGCTTCAAAGTATTTTTTAAGTTGTCGTACTCTAACGTGCAACTGGTGTTTGTGTTGCTCGCAGCATTAAATAATTACATTTGAATAATAAAGGTTACTGTGAGATGTTTCACAATGAATCCAGATTAAAGAGCGCTGCACCGGAAACGCTTTGCTCTTGCTTTCTATACTAAATATTATATTATTATAATAAATATGTATTTAATGCTCTGACCAAGTGAAACATAACCCCTTCACCTCCAGCCGGCATCTAACAGCCTGAAAGAAGAAAACACAACTTTTGATTTGATTTTGGGTGAACTGACACTTTCAAAGTGTTTCCATCCTCTGGAGCGAAATACAGGAACCCATATGGTTCATATTATATTCTATATATTATATTATATCATATCGTATCATATATTATATCAGATTGTATATCACATCACACCCTTTCATATCGTGTCGTATTGTCTGGCTCAAAGCCTGCGTCGTGCAGACGGGAGACCGGACGAGCGTAAAATAATAAATGAGCACATTTATTTAAAGAATGCATGAACTAAACAAAGAGTCAGAACTGGTGACGTCCTCGTGAGCGAGAACGTGTTGAGCAAACAAAAGAAACGCAGCCGGTCGACGACGACGACGACGTCCAGCTTCATCTGCAGAGACTCTGCAGCTCCATTTTAATACCCAGCATGCCCCATGCAGACAACCTTTTGGCTCAAAATACGTAACTTTTCCACGTTTGAACCGAAGAACACAAAGTGTGACTGAAACTCTTCCTCACAGGACGCGACTGTGTTTCACTGAGATCTTTCTTTCAGTCTTAATCTATGAAGGAACATTTCTGTCTTTCTTACCCGAGCACATTTTTTTCACACAGTTTGTAAAAAATGCTCTAAAAAAAAAACAATTCACTTGCAATAAAAAAATTGCTTGAAAGAAAACTGCGTTTAAAAAAAAAAAAAACTCCAAAAAGTTACAACAAAAAATTTGCTCTCAAAAGTAAAAATTGCTCTAAAAAAAAAAAATTGCTCTAAAAAAAAAAAATTGCTCTAAATAACCCTTTCCCAGCGTCTGGGTCACACGGGGTTCTACTAATGTGTCTCTGGTTCTTTAGCTTCTCAAAGCTGATGAGACAAGTTTCCCTCAGAGCAGTTCCAGGTCTCCACAACATGGTGCAGATCTTCAGGTGACTGGAATGAAGACGTTCACACAAGAGAGGAACCATTGAAAGCTCATGAAGCTTCTTCCTCTGAGAGGTGAAGTTGTAGTACTGACATGTTACAGCGCTACACACATGTTTTACACACAACCAAACTCACAGGAGTTATTTTAACTTGTATCATACATGCGTAGCTAACCTGCTAACATAGCATCAGGTGCATGTACCGTTAGCCGCTGTGGGCTAACGGTACATGCAGCAGGAAGTGGGGCTGCATGTCAACAGCAGCCTCCATGTTGTTTACAAGAGACTCCACGACAACAACAACATGAAGACAAAGTGATGCTGCATTTAAATTAACATCGACAACAGAGCAGCATGACGTCATCTCACCTCAGTGTCTCACGTGACCTCCTGTTCGTGTGAGTGAGCCAGAGCCCACCAATAGAAACTCATCCAGCAGCACAGGCCCCGCCCACTACGGCCACTACCCCCTTGGAACTTTTGGGATTGAGAGCAAAGTTGTTGTTTTTTTCTCTTGAGAGCAATTTGTTTTTATTTTGGAGAGCAATTTTTTTTTGAGAGAGAGAGAGAGAGAGAGCAATTTTTTATTTATTTTGGGAAGCACTTTTTTTTTTTGAACAGCAATTTATTGTTTTTTTGACGGAGAATTTTTTTATTTTTTTTGGAGAGCAATTCTTTTTTTGAGAGCAAAGATTTGGAGATAATTTACTTCCAGACAAGAAATTTGCCGGGGTAAAAAAGACACAGGTCTTCCTTCATACTAATCTTTCCTAAACGGTGTCTGATTGACGCTCCAGGTTCCAGTTTTCTTCGGGTGGATTACAGAAGTTCTGTGAGAAATGAATCGGCTTGTTTTCTGGGTGAAGGAGCGTTTTTGTTCGACTCCCCGTCCGTTATTTTTTGCAGTGTTCCTACTTCCTGGTTCAGGAACGTATGAGAACAGCTGGAGGGCAGCTAGTGAGCTCATTTATTTACTTATAGAGAATTCACTCTCATCGGATCCACTCGCCTTCATCATCCACTCGCCTTCATCATCCACTCGCCTTCATCATCCACTCGTCTTCATCATCCACTCGCCTTCATCATCCACTTCCCTGTTTGGATATTTTAAAAATCATTTCTTGCTTTCCTTTTTTCTTGTTTTCTCTGCGATCCCCAACTTGTTCTTTTCCTGTTTCTAAGTTTCTGCCTCACTTGTGATTCTTCATCTCTACCCTCATCTGTCTCTCCCTCACTCGTCTTCATCTTCCTCTCCTCACTCGTCTTCATCTTCCTCTCCTCCCTCATCTTCCTCTCCTCACTCGTCTTCATCTTCATCTCCTCCCTCATCTGTCTCTCCCTCACTCGTCTTCATCCTCCTCTAAAAAAAAGTACTTTATCTATCTCTGAGATGCAGTAAAAAGTACTTTATCTATGAGATGGAGTAAAAAGTACTTTATCTCTGAGATGCAGTAAAAAGTACTTTATCTATGAGATGGAGTAAAAAGTACTTTATCTATGAGATGGAGTAAAAAGTACTTTATCTATGAGATGGAGTAAAAAGTACTATATTCACCTCATGAACGATGTAGAAATAGATGTTTTCATACTTTCAGGAGAAGAGAACTTCAGGTGGATTACTCACCCTCTAGTCTCACCCTCTAGTCTCACCCTCTAGTCTCACCCTCTAGTCTCACCCTCTCATCTCACCCTCTAGTCTCACCCTCTCATCTCACCCTCTAGTCTCACCCTCTCGTCTCACCCTCTCATCTCACCCTCTAGTCTCACCCTCTAGTCTCACCCTCTAGTCTCACCCTCTAGTCTCACCCTCTCGTCTCACCCTCTCATCTCACCCTCTAGTCTCACCCTCTAGTCTCACCCTCTAGTCTCACCCTCTCGTCTCACCCTCTAGTCTCACCCTCTAGTCTCACCCTCTCATCTCACCCTCTAGTCTCACCCTCTAGTCTCACCCTCTAGTCTCACCCTCTCATCTCACCCTCTAGTCTCACCCTCTAGTCTCACCCTCTCATCTCACCCTCTAGTCTCACCCTCTAGTCTCACCCTCTCATCTCACCCTCTGGTCTCACCCTCTCATCTCACCCTCTAGTCTCACCCTCTCGTCTCACCCTCTCATCTCACCCTCTAGTCTCACCCTCTAGTCTCACCCTCTAGTCTCACCCTCTAGTCTCACCCTCTAGTCTCACCCTCTCATCTCACCCTCTAGTCTCACCCTCTCGTCTCACCCTCTAGTCTCACCCTCTAGTCTCACCCTCTCATCTCACCCTCTAGTCTCACCCTCTAGTCTCACCCTCTAGTCTCACCCTCTCATCTCACCCAATAGTCTCACCCTCTAGTCTCACCCTCTCATCTCACCCTCTAGTCTCACCCTCTAGTCTCACCCTCTAGTCTCACCCTCTAGTCTCACCCTCTAGTCTCACCCTCTAGTCTCACCCTCTCATCTCACCCTCTAGTCTCACCCTCTAGTCTCACCCTCTCATCTCACCCTCTAGTCTCACCCTCTAGTCTCACCCTCTCATCTCACCCTCTAGTCTCACCCTCTAGTCTCACCCTCTAGTCTCACCCTCTCATCTCACCCTCTAGTCTCACCCTCTAGTCTCACCCTCTAGTCTCACCCTCTCATCTCACCCTCTCATCTGAATCACAGTGTTTCCTGTAAAGTGAAGCTCTTCTCGGCTTCATTCACAAACATCAGCAGCATATTTTAATATTTTAATGCTGCAGATGTTGTTGTTGAATCTTTGTGCTGAACAAAGAGCCGTCGGGCTGATGGTTCCAGCTCCATGCTCGTGGGTTCAGCGGGTTCAGAGCCCACGTAAGCTCCATTTAGTCTGAGTCCATGTCCGGTTTAATAAACCATCGTTTCACTGATGGAAAAACAGAAGATATGCAAAATGTTTCACCAGCATCTTCAAATCCAGTTCTGATTGTGTTAGTGTTGACTTCATGAAGCGGTGCATTGATTTGTTACAGGTGAGCTCACCAGGTGAGCACAAAATAATACAATGAAGTGTTCATGGAGTCGTAGAGTTGATCATATGTACGTTAAATATGATATTTCAATCACAAAAATGGCAAAAAAACACTTTTTACATAAAATGTTGTCCTGTTTTTTTTGCTTTCTGCTCACAGGAGCCAGCGTGTCGGTTCCACAACCCGAAGCGACGACAACGCGTCAGTTCCCACTAGGACGGCAGGTATGATGCTAGCAGCTACATGATGCTAGCAGCTTCATGATGCTAGCAGCTACATGGTGCTAACAGCTAAATGATGCTAGCAGCTACATGTAGCTACTGCGATCGCTTGGCCGTCGCTTCACAGACGGCTCAACAGCAACGATGTGTAGCAATCACCCTCTAGTCTCACCCTCTCATCTCACCCTCTAGTCTCACCCTCTAGTCTCACCTTTTAGTCTCACCCTCTCGTCTCACCCTCTCGTCTCACCCTCTAGTCTCACCCTCTCATCTCACCCTCTGGTCTCACCCTCTCATCTCACCCTCTCATCTCACCCTCTGGTCTCACCCTCTCATCTCACCCTCTCATCTCACCCTCTGGTCTCACCCTCTCATCTCACCCTCTCATCTCACCCTCTCATCTCACCCTCTGGTCTCACCCTCTCATCTCACCCTCTCATCTCACCCTCTGGTCTCACCCTCTCATCTCACCCTCTGGTCTCACCCTCTCATCTCACCCTCTGGTCTCACCCTCTAGTCTCACCCTCTGGTCTCACCCTCTCATCTCACCCTCTCATCTCACCCTCTGGTCTCACCCTCTCATCTCATGCAGGAGCAGCTGTAACTCTCAGCTGCAGGTTATTCATGTTACTTTGATTCTTTCTTCCCGACATCAATGAAACTCTGCCTCTGATTGGCTGATGGCCTTCTTTGCAAAACAGGAGCATATAGTAATAATAATAATAATAATAATAATAATAATAATAGTAATAATAATAATAATAAGTGTTCCCATCCAAAGGACAATGTCTTCTGACAGTTTTATTCACATTGCTTTAAATTTTATTTTCATTGTGTGATCATTTTACAGTATATATATATATATATATATATATATATATATATATATATATATATATATATATATATACCAGTATCTCCTCTTTCTTTAATTCATCATCGTTCACGTCCTCTTTTATTAAACTGTTGGTCATAACTTTTTTGATTTGTGGACAAACATATGAATAAATTATTTTGAAGTTTTCTCAATCTGCTCTTTTGTCGTTCACAATATCATTTAAAGGCAAAAGAAATAAATACAAATAAATGTAAATCCATTATTAAGCTATTTTAGGTGTTATTTATAATTTTGGTCCAAAATGATTTACAATATTTTTACAGCAAAGCGAGGAAACAGACGCACACGTTGTTACTGAGCTCTGCACCGACATATGAAGCTGTGTGTGTGTGTGTGTGTGTGTGTGTGTGTGTGTGTGTGTGTGTGTGTGTGTGTGTGTGTGTGTCTGCCAGGATGTCCTGACGCAGACTCCACCCTCGATGATGTCATAACCAGTTATGACATCATCACTCCATATTTTTACCCTCAGATGTACAATCTGAATCTGACCCTTGTGCCTGGTAACACACACACACACACACACACACACACACACACACACACACACACACACACACACACACACACATACATACACACACACACACACACACACACACACACACACACACACAGACACACATGCACATACACACACACACACACACACACACACACACACACACACACACACACACACACACACACACACTAAATTAATAAGTATAAATAATAATAATTTAATCAATTGAATTCATAAAGAAAAACTAAAACTGTTTCTACCTTAAATGATTTTAATATATTAATACATTAAACACACATACACACACACACATACACACAGACACACACACACACACACACACACACACACACACACACACACATACACACACACACACACATACACACATACACACACACACACACATACACACACACACACACAGACACACATACACACACACACACACATACACACACACACACACACATAAACATAGACACGCCACACACTAACACACACACACTAACACACATACAGACACACACACTGCAGTTATTAATACACACAATCTTGTTTTTCACTAAATTATTATTTCTTTGTTTTAGATGAATAATATTTCTGAACATTTATTTATGAACAATAGAAGTTATCTCTTTAACATTTTCATCAATTCATGTGAAGCTTCTTTAAAGTTATTATTCATCTTTATTCATTTATTTTTCTTTAAGAACATTTGGCTTTAAAACTCAAATATAAAGAATTTTATTTTAAGTAAAATAAAAACTCATATTATGAAAACTTTAAATCAATGTGCCTTTTTAGAAACTTCTTTATTTTTCAGTGTGAACATAATAAACA